>NC_065443.1:140001414-140304559 GCF_917563875.1 Diabrotica virgifera virgifera
CAAAATACATTCCACCGCTGTCACAAAACAGAAAAAAATGTTTTTTTTGATAAATAAACATTGCTTTTCGCTGATTCAATGTTCAAGCTGCCACCCATCTACCTCTTGGTAGGTTGAATATCGAATTTACGCGAAAATCAATATTTATTTGTTAAATAAACATGTTCCTCTGTTTTCTGTCAGTAGTAGAATGCATTTTGAGTTAAATTAATTGCATACATTTTTCTTTTTGTGTCAATTAATTTATTTCAAAATAATTTTTCTTGAAAACCCTGTATAAATAATTATGTCAATGTTAATAATATTGAATAACCTTTCAA
This sequence comes from Diabrotica virgifera virgifera, assembly GCF_917563875.1. NCBI lineage: Eukaryota > Metazoa > Arthropoda > Insecta > Coleoptera > Chrysomelidae > Diabrotica > Diabrotica virgifera. Next base: position 140,001,735 of record NC_065443.1, read on the forward strand.
ATTAAGTAGCACACGATCCCTATTCCTTATTTAAAAATAAGGGGTGGGGGAAATGGAAGGGAGGTGGTTGACAAATGACGGATATATGTGCCGTAAAAATGTGTCCCCCTTAGATCAAAAATCGACCTGTTTCGTTATTTCCTTAAAATCTAATAAATACTGCCAAATATCGAGGTGGACTCTTTTCTTTGGCCCACTCTGTATAAAAAAAAATCCGGAAAACAAGTATCTTGGACACAATTTGGTTTCCACGATTCCTTAGGTACCCAAGAGGCCCTATTCGCTTAGAAGTTTATACAAAGTTGCAGGGATGACAACTGTGACGTACTTATATATTTGTTTTATTGACTACAAAAGGCATATTATACAGTAAAACAAGATAAGCTCATAATCATCTTGAAAGAAGAGGGCTTAAGTTATGGAGACTTGAGAATCATACATAATTTACATTACAACCAAACTACCAACATTAAAGTAGATAATCAGTTGACGGAGGCGGTCTCCGTAGATAGAAAAGTGAGACAAGGATGCAGGGATATTATTAATACACTCAAAGATCACAAATTGGAACACCTTGGCTTTGCTACGAGGAATGAACGGAGATAAATATGGCTTGTTGCAAGTCATTCTTCATGGTAAGGTATTTGGAAAGAGAGGACAAGGGAGGAGCAGGGCCGGATTTACCACTAGGCCAACAAGGCACTGACCTAGAGCGCCAAATTTGTTAGGGCGCGGAACGGGCGGATTTTGTTCGCATTGCCTAGCTCCGAGTACACGCTGGCACATTTTACCATACATTAATAGTTTAAAAAATATATAAGAGCGATGATTTAGCATACCATTTTTAAACATAACCGTAAGAATATATTATTTACTAATTCATGGTCATATGACAATGCCAGTAATATGGGAGGGACATACTCAGGTGTTTAAGCCAGAATAAAAAACTAGGTCCTCAGGATGAGTATGTCCCATGTGCCGCTCAATCCTTAAATCTGGTAGGATCTGTGGCCGTTAGTTTATGTGTGATTGCTGTTTCTTTTTTTTTTGTCCACTTCAAGAACTGTACAATTTTTTCACAAGTTCAACAGATCAATGGGAGCTTTATTTGAACCACAAATGCTCTGTGGTACTTCAAAGCCTATCTAAAACACGTTGGTCAGCGAGAAACGATGCTTGTCGAGCTCTGAAAGAAAATTGGCCGGCAATTACAGAAACTTTAAAGCTAATAAAGAATGACAGGAACGAAAAACATTCATAGTGAAGTAATGCATCTGCTCTAAGATCTTCAATCACTAGAGACAGCATTTTTGTCCATATTTTGGAGTACCCTTTTAGAACGATTCCAAAAAGTCAGTACTAAGCTTCAGTATGAAACTACAACTTTAAGTAAAGTAAAAGGATATTACCAGTCGTTGGCTGGTTTTTTTGGTAGAGCTTAGAAATGATTTTTGGTGATAAGAAACCTTGGCAAAATAAAAGCCTGGTTTGACTTAGTACAAATCAGAACAACAAAGAAAACAGAAAAGAACCTTACCTCATGATGAATTTGGCAACACTTAATCTGAAGTTTTAAAAGGATCCGAGAATTTTCGCATAAACCTTTTTTTTTTGTTATGGTAGATTCTCTCAGCACTGAGCTAGGGATTCGAGAAGAAAAGTACAAACACTTGCAAACTTGGTTTGGTTTTGTTGAAGAACTGAAGCAGCTGACATCATCAACAATTACCGAGAAGGCTACAGAACTATGGACAGTGTACGTGAATGATTTTGAAGAGTCAGTGGTTCAAGAATGTTTACATCTTAAATCTTTTTTGTTGGATTTGGAGCAAAGTGACATAAAAAAAACTGATTTAAGTCTCCTTGAACTGAATAAACTATTGCGGAAAGAAGATGTAACTGATGCCTACCCAAGTGTTGAAATAGCATTAAGGATGACTCTTAGTACACCAGCTACAAACTGCACGGGGGAGCGGGGGATCAAGGCGTGGGGCGCCAGAAATATTAATGCCTAGTCGGGTTCAACATGTAAATCCGGCCCTGGGGAGGAGAAGAATATCTTGGCTTCAAAACCTGAGAAAATGGTTCAATACATCCACAATTGGACGATTTCTAATCTTATCGTAAGAAGAAGAAGATAAGGTCAATTTGAATCGTTTATGAAAAAATCGGGTTTAAGTCATCTTCAACTATCTATACGTACGTTAATTTATTTTTTCTCTAATTTTGAATCGTATTGGGGGGGAGATTTCCTTTAAACGCCCCTAGATCCGCCCCTGCTCAGTAGTTTTCTGAAGATAAGGAGTAACTGATGTCTCTTTAGCAGCATATTTTCTATCGCTCTTCTTCGGTTTTCTGAGAACTTTTCGGATGTTTTCTGATTACTAAAATACGATGCATCTATTTTTGACCACGAATTCGTATGCAACATGCAAATATGCATGAAGGAAATGAGTCTCTGTTATTTCAATAATAAACATGTTCGTTCACTTGACAGTGAATTAGTCAGTGCACTTGACGTACCTGAACAGCTGAATCCAATAATTTCAGAAGGCTGTAGCTTCAGAATAATAGTTTTTTAGACCTAAGTCCCATGGACTTTTTTAATTTACTTACTTAGAACTATTATTGACCAAACTTTCGTTAACTTCGACCGGGGCCACTTTTCCACTAGTGTTGTGGAGTTCATGATGCAAAATCAATGCAAACTCGCTACTCGGAGGGTTTTTGAAGTTGCTTGGCACGGTCACATTTCAGATCAATTTATGGTGCAAAAGACTTCAAACAGGGAAACATTAAAGTTGGAGAAACAATCATTACACCATGCCGTGTGACATGGCATTATGCCATGTCAAATATTTAAAATTGTCACTGATTGTCACTGTCTGACTGACAATATTCTGACAATGTTCTATTCAACTGAGTGCGTTGTAAGACAAAGATAGATTTGGAAAATATTACCACGGACATTGTGTTAATTTTTTTCGAATCCTGAAAAAAGCAATAAATATTTTTGAAAAATTTAAACGCAGAATGAAAGACTAAATTATTACCGAGGACCGAAAGTCCCTTAGAATAAATAAAAAGTTTATTTTGAATGAGATATTTGAAATTAAAAATCACACTAAATTATCTCTTAGTTTGTCACCCCTGTAACTTAATAAAGTAAACATTATAGAAGTTCTCAGGGACTTTCGGCCCTCGCTAATTACGTAATCTTTCATTCTGCGTTTAAATTTTTCAAAAATACTTATTAGTTTTTTAGGATTCGAAAAAAATTAATCCCCATTTGAATAGCATTGCAGGCCAAAATACGTACCCATCCCCTTAATTTATTATAATATACAATATTAGGTATAATTCAAGGGTTTGTACCCTAAGGGCTTACTCACTACGGAGAGCAATGGATTGTGTCCTCTCTCCTACCCTTGCTCCCTGGTATTTATATTCGTGAATTCTCGCATTTAAAATAATGTATTTATTTTACATAGTGATCGAAACTATATTATCGATCGCTATGTAAAATAAATACATTATTTTAAATGCGAGAATTCACGAATATAACGAATATAAATACCAGGGAGCAAGGGTCGGACACGCAAATCAAACAATGAGATGATGGTCGGAGCGAGGATACAATCCATTGCTCTCCGTAGTGAGCACAACTTTACTGTACACTGTAACCTGGAACCCTTTCACGCACGTTAGAGAATTTATGTACAAGGAGCAGAAAGAAAAACATACAATTAAGTACAGGGGTTATCAAATGATTGTACATAATCGATAGACTTATTAGATAGATTAACATAAGACGTCATCCATATTATACAGTAGTAATCATCATCATCATGATCAATCAGCTAATCGCGTTTAATCGCTATGCTGGACATAGGCCTCCCTCAGTTCTTTCCAGTGTCCTCTAAACTGGGCCACTTGTAGCCAGTTTCCCTCTACTCATGTCGTCGGTCCATCTAGTCAGTGGTCTTCTTCGGCTTCTTTTATAGTTTCTGAGCCTTTATTCCATGACTCGTCATGTCCACCGTTTATCTTGTCCTGTCAAGTTCCACTTAAGCGTCGCAGCTCTTTCGATGACGTCTTGAACTCCTAATCTTTGTTCAGCATTGCCCGTTCCATGCCTCGTTGTGTAACTCTAAGTTTATTTGCGGATTTTTGCATCAGTGTTAAAGTCTCTGCTCCATAAGTTTGTACAGGCACACAAAGGTTGTACAGTTTCCCTGTACAAACCTATACAGTAGTAGTAGCCTTGTCTATATTAGCTTCAACTACTTCAACACAAACGTGAAAGCGTCACGAGAAGTGACAAGGTGATATAGAAGAAGGATAAGAAAAGTATAATTAATCGTGTATGCGACTACAATAAACAAGAAAGGAAATATATAATTGTAAATATACACTGTGTTTCAACGAACATTTGACCCCACAGAAACTCAGGAACCAAGAACTTCTTGAAAATTTAAAAAATACGTCAATTTATACTGGGAAGGGGATGAAATTTCATGCAAAATTCATGCCCTCAAATGTAACCTCCTACTGCCCCACATCAACCCCCAGTTTTTAAAACGTTTTTATATACTTGGCTTGGTCGGTGTTACGGACTCCAAATTTTGTAATCTATTTTAGAAATAGTTCTAGGCTACGTAGGTACCTGAAATTTTCAGAATAGCTTTGAACTAGCTAACAATGTAATATTTAACTGCTATTATACAGTGTGATTGATTAGTAGGGTAAAGCTCCATAGATCTGTTATAGTAATGGATAGCGATAAAAGTTAATAACAAAAATTGTAGCCAACTTTGAGCTTCACATTACAAAATTAGTTAGAATTTTACAGGGTGTTCGATAACATAGTGGCAGATCAAACCTATGTTTTTTTTTAAATGGAACACCCTATATTTTATTTTATATTTGAAATCTTCTTAACTTCTCCATTACAAAAATATAAAGGTTTGGTATATTATACAGACTATTTACAAAGATGTAACAAATTTTATATGAAAATCGTAACAAGTTCAACTCCCTGTATAAATAAAAATAAGCACAACGGCAATGGTTTATTAATCCATATTTTTTAACTTTTGTCAAAATTTTCATATGTGATTGATATTCCTGATTTTCTTTATATTGAATACAGGGTGAGTCAAAACGCAAATACATTATTTTCTCAGTAATTTTAAATGAAACACCCTGTTCTTTTATATCATTATCGAAAAGTACTATTACCTTACTTTAATTTATATATAACATTCCCTATGTCTAAATTTATTAGTTTTTGAGATATTTTCATTTTTCAGAGCAAATTATTAATTACGGGTCTAAATCTTTCCAAATTTTAGGTAAGCCATGACTGAATTGTCTAAAACTGACAATTTACGATTACTGATTATCAATCTGTAATCAAAGTTGGCTACAATTTTTGTTATTAATTTTTATTGCTATTTATTACTATAACGGGTCTAAGGAGCTTTTCCCCCTAATCAATCACCCTGAATGGATAAATCGATTTTTTTTATTTCAAACTATTTTAAAAATGTGGCTAATATTTTCAAATGATATTTTCAAATACGTTAATAAATCGGGGTCAAAAATAGGTTGATTGAACCTCACTTACCTATATACAATAGTGCATACAAAAAAAGTTACAGCCCTTTGAAGTTACAAAATGAAAATCAATCTTTTTTCATATATCGAAAACTCTCAGATTTTTTATTGAAAATGGACATGTGGCACTTTTATGGCAGCAACATCTTAAAAAAAATTAAAGTGAAAATTGTGCACCCCATAAAAATTTTGTGGGGGTTTTGTTCTCTTCTTCTTCTTCTTGTGCCACTCCTATCGGAGATTGGAAATCATCAAGGCTACCCTGACTTTGTTTACAGCTGACCTAAAAAGTTCATTAGTGGTGCAGCCAAACCACTCTCTCAAATTCCGCATCCACGACATTCTTCTACGGCCTGGATTCCGTTTTCCTTCTATTATACCCTCAGGGTATGTGAGGGTTCTCTTAAACCCTCACAAACTTTTGTGTACGTTCCAATTAAATTATTATTGTGGCACCATTAGTTAAACACAATGTTTTTAAAACTTTTTGCCTTTTAGTACTTTTTCGATAAGCCAGTGTTTATTGAGATATTTTGAATATTTGTCGAATCCACCACATATTTATATATGGTTAGAGACCTGTTAATAATCTGAAAATTTATTTATAATTTACATTTTTAGGTATATTTTGAAAAAGAAGCTACATCTCGATAAAAGGTGACTTATGAAAAAAAAAGACTAAGAGGCCAAAGTTTTAAAAACACTGTGTTTAACTAATGGTACCACAATAATAGTTTAATTGGAACGTACACAAAGATTTGGGGGGTTTAAAGGAACAAAACCCCCATAAAATTTTTACGTAAATATATTGAAAAAGAAGCCGCATCTCGATAAATACTGGCTTATCGAAAAAATACTAAGAGGCCAAAAAGTTTTAAAAATGTTGTGTTTAACTAATGGTACCACAATAATGAATTAATTGGAACGTACACAAAAGTTTGGGGGGATTAATGAAACAAAATCCCCATAATTTTTTTATGGGGTAGACAAATTTCACTATAATTTTGTTTTAAGATGTTCCTGCCACAAGAATGATACATGTTCATTTTCAATAAAAAATCTCTAATAGTTTTGGATATATTGAAAAAAATTCATCATCATTCTCTTTGCCTTATCCCTATGCGGGTCGGCTTCCCTAATTGCATTTCTCCACACAATTCTATCTTGGGTCATATCAATGTTAATCCCCTTTACCAACATGTCCTGCCTTATCGTCTCCCCCAGGTCTTCTTTGGTCTTCCTCTCCTACTCCTTCCAGGAATCTGCACTTCAGCTATTCTTCGTATTGGGTGATTAACGTCTCGACGTTGAACATGACCAAACCATCTTAACCTATGCTCTCTCATTTTGGCATTAATTGGTGCCACACCTAGACTTCCCCTAATATACTCATTTCTAATTTTATCCTTCTTTGTCACTCCACTCATCCATCTAAGCATTCTCATTTCCGCTACATGAATTGGTTGTTCCTCGTTTATTTCACTGCCCAACATTCAGTTCCGTACATCATAGCCGGTCTTATGGCTGTTTTATAGACTTTTTCCTTCAGCTTCATTGGGATTTTTCTGTCACACAACACACCACTTACTTTTTTCCACTTCATCCATCCAGCCCTAATTCTACTGCATGCATCTCCATCTATTTCTCCATTACTCTGTAATACCGATCCCAGGAACTTAGTACTTAAAACTATTGCTTTTTACAATCAGTTCACCATTCAAAGATACCATTTTATTTGTAGTAACTCCATCTTTAAATGAACACTCAAAATACTCTGTTTTTGTCCTACTAAGTTTTAATATATTGAAAAAAAAATATTGAAAAAAATTGATTTTCATTTTGTAACTTCAAAGGGCTGTAACTTTTTTTATGAGCACATTTGTACTAAGGTAAGTTAGGTTCAATCTAACTATTTTTGACCCCAGAATGTGTGGTATAATTTATGACCAATCTTTTCGGGACACTTTGTATATTTGTAGCATCTATAATACAAAAATTGACAATGACATTTAAGTAAACAGATTAAGAACAAATTAACGCTAGAAAATTACAAATTCAAATAAAATATTGTTTTTAAATATTATTGTTAAATATTGTTTCCATTATTATATAACGTTTTGCAGCTTCTCTTAGACGGATGTTATCTGCTTCCGCTTCATTGTGGTGTACATCATGGAGGTCCTGTGGGTTTTCCAGTTCATTTTCGAGAAACTCAAAATCATCCTGTAGGTGTTTGCAAATATTATGCAAAGCAGCACAACAAACAATGATTTTTGGAACTTTTTCCAAAGATACTCTTACTTTTGACTCTAATATAGGAAATCTCTGCTTAAGCTGCCCAAATACTCTTTCAATTATCACCCTTTCTCTGGAATGAGTGATATTAAATAATTCCTCGCTTCTTTTTTTGGGGGTTTTTGAATGGGCATAATAACCACAAGAATAAAAAACCGCTAAACCGTAACAATCAGTGGCGCATACAATATTCCAGCCCAGCTACAAAAGATCTGATATGAATATTACGTGGCGCGAAAATGTATTTTCATTTTGATGCAAAACAAAATTCTAGTTCTATTTTAAAAGATTTTTCCATAATATTTGCTCAATTTTAAGTAAAACGCGTCACAAAAGAGTAACTTTGATACAGTTTGAATTTTGAAACTCTTTTGTGGCGCGTTTACTTCAAATTTAGCAAATATTATGGAAAAATCTTTTAAAATAAAACTATCATTTTGTTTTGCATCAAAATGAAATAGTTATTTTCCTAACAAGTGCAGAAAGTCATTCTTTTCCGCACGCGACTGCGACAAGCAGTCGAGTGCGGAAAAGAGACTTTCTGCAAGAGTTAGGAACAATATTTTTTCCAAGAGTCTTTAAAAAATTACCAAATCTTAATCAATTAATTTAATTAATATGAAAATACATACACAAATTATTTCTTCGACAAGGTTGTCAAAACCAAACTTTCAATATAATTAGTTACCATGACGACGATCGTGGTTTCCATGACGATGATTCAAAACGACTGTTATTGTCTACCGATTTGACTTTCGAATATTATGTCAAAATAATTTTATTTCATCGAATTGTCGCATTAATTTCATTAAAACAGGAACACAATAAGATAGATTTGAAATAAATTAGTAAATAATATCTAAATATTAGTTTATTGCATGTATTATAATTCCTTTAAGGCCATATTAACATATCTAAATTAACACGCGTGCGGAAAAGTAACACGTAATATTAATATCAGATCTTTTGTAGCTGGAATATTGTATGCGCTACTGATTTTTACGGTTTAGCGGTTTCTTATTCTTGTATCAAGAGTTTGTCAAAGTCATTTATAAATTAAATGTATGAAGTTGAATGCAATGTTTCTCGATTACACGTTAAGCTTTATAAAGGGTCGCCTTTGTCGCATTATCTCCCAAATGATCTAGTGTCCATCAAATGTACACTAGATTTTTTTTTCTATTCGAAATAGATGGAAAAAAATATTGGGATGGCCGGTTAATAAACTCGGATTGCCCGCTGCCAGATCAAATTTAGCGTCGTAACCACTACAACTACATAGACCATTTCGGGAATAATCGTTAATTTTATTATACTTGTGTAGCTTAATAACTTCTAAACGGCTTAACCGATTTTGATCACTAAACATGAGTTTGAAACATACTGACAAGTAGTATCTGATGCATATAAGGTCAAGTATGATAACTGAAGCGATTACAGGAATTATTGAGCTTGAAAACCGTTTTTCCCCATAGATATTAGATTTGATCATACTTAAGAACCCTGTAACTTAAAAATTCGAATTTTCCCGGATATGAGGTATACCCCGTTAGATTCGTCTAGAGCCCTTCTACAAACGCTCAGTTATTGACGCAATTCGTAAGTTGAAATTTTGAGTAATTGTCAAAAAACCAAAATTTTCGAAGTTTAGTTTTTCAGTTTTTCGGCTACACTGAGCCGTGTGTATGTCTGATCCTAACGTATACACCATTTGAAAGCTTAACTCAACACTATTGATTTAGTGTATTTTTGGTTCTCCTGTCTCTTCTTAAAACGAAGATATATACCCCCAAAAATATGCCGTTTTGTACCTACCAAGTCCTATAGCTGGCTTATGGGTGGTCAAAAGTCACAAACTATACCGGTTCTGAATCGGTCCTGACCCCCTCTTCAAACACAGAAAAAAAATTCAGATCGGTTTAACTTTTCCACACACATACATACATACATACATATCCACAAACATTTTCCCTTTTTTTATTAGAAATTGAGTCATATTTCTGAGCTCGGTACTTTTGAATGGTATAACCGATTTTTAAAATTAGACATGCGTTGGAAAGGTAGTGATCAGTACTGTTAGAAGCCGCAAAGGTCGGACTTAAATTTTCGAAGTTTTTGAGAGTTTTGGGGACGAGAACAAAAAACAGACCCTAAATAGGAAGGGCCGTAAAATCCACACCCCTGGACCAAAATGGATGGTTGACATATGAATGGGTGTCTTTCCCTGAACTTTAAGATGGGAGTTGGCTCAATTTTCAATTCACTCAGATTTATAAAATCGAAAATTTCGTGTATATCTACAGCGTGTCTACTTGAGTTGGAAACATATGGGAAACTTTTTTATTATTAATTTTACGAAAAAAAGTTATTCTTTATAAAAAGTTCTGCATGCCCCAAAACCTAAGATTCAATCATCAGATATCAAATTTTCTGAATATTATACGAGGTATGTCAAAAAATATGAATTTCGGTCAAGGGTAAAGTACCTTTATTTCTCTCAATATCGAAAATTCTTATGATAAAAAATTGTTTGGAATTAAAAACTAAGATCAAATATGCAATTACATGCTTCTTATTGAAAAAAAAATTTTCTCAAATTTAAGGATACCCAACATTGTTTTTAATTATTACAAATATGATAACTCGTTTATTATTCATTTTACGAAAAAAAGTTATTCTTCGTAAAAAGCTTTGCATGGTCTAAAATCTAAGACACAACCATGATATATCAACTTTTATTAATTTTATACGAGGTGTTGTAACCCAATACTCTGGGTATTGGGATTTGGAAGAAAAAGAGCTGATGAAAGAGGGGGAAAAGAGAAGAGAAGAGGGTTAAGATACTAATGGAGAGTGGCTTAGCTCAGACGAACAAATCAAAGAGGCAGAGAGACACTATATCTCAAGTGAGGACTCGGGCTAGCTTCAGTGCACTAAATATTGGCTTTAAAATATACAAACAGAGATATGGGATAATGAAGGGGTAGAAACAAGGAAGAAAATGAGACTGGTTAATGCGAGAAGGGAACGCAACGAGATAAGAACGCTGGAGACAGAATAATATGAAGATACGACAAGGAAAGAAGAAGAAAAAGGGCGCCAACTCGAACGAACAGCTCAGATTTCTGAACCGAGGATTTGAAAAGTTCGAGATTTTTTGAAATAAAGAAAAACAGAATAAACGACCAATAAATAAATGACAGTGATACAATGACCTGAAATACAAAAAAAAATATTCACTATTTACCTTGTTCTGCTATATTATCAACTGGTGATACGAGACTGAAATAAAAATCAACCTTACTAAGAACAAATATATTTATAATATTTCACAACTTACAATGTATCCATGATACTTATAAAACATGTGAGATAAACAATAGTGGTGGAGTTGAGAAAAATAACAATCCAGAACCCAAAGGGTTACGCCAAGTAAATTACCACCGCTATTGCGCAATATAAAAATATCAATAACGAAAACCAGGTCAGTGTCCGTAAGCGTAGCAAAATCCTATACTATGGTTAGTATACTAATATTAATTGATCCTAGACTAGATAAGGTATAGTTAATACTAGAACAACTAATGGTTACACAAAAAAAGTTTAATACCTTATCTAGCAGAGACTTAAAGGGTGACGTACTCACCAATCGAACTATTAAGTGTCCGAAACAATCGAAATACCAGATCTATGTCTAAGTACTATACCTAAGTAAACATAGATGCTGGAAGCTATATAAAACTAACAAAATGAGTTTGGTTAAAGACTTATCCAGAAATATTATTTAAAACCTATCGACAATTTTTATATATGTCTTAATTCCCCTTTCCCTTATCAATTAATTTATTTTATTTGAATATTTATTTATTATTTACCATTACCTAGCTTTATTTAAAATCTTACTTCAAAAACCTATGTATATAGTGTAGTATAGGTACCTGTTATATGCATATAAACAGTTTACACAAATTTATTACTGTAGAGTAAAAACCAAAATATTTATAGGTATGAATTGAAATAAAGAAAAAAAAACTCTTATCTTTTGCAACTCCTGGGTATATTCATAGGAAGGTCCACTAGATTTGGGAAATCTCTGGGCACTATAACATCTGTGTGGAGCGGTCTGAAGTTGAGAGGTTCTGTGGATGTATTTAGTGAAACGGGTCGGTAATGGTTTATGATGTCCTACTATTAGTTATATAAAGTATGTTTATCCATTTATTTATCCATAAAAAAAATCCAATTAAGTATCCAAATTAGTTATATAAGGTATATTTAACCATAAAAAAAATCCAGTTAAGTATCCATACTATGGGTGGAATGGAAATATGATGTAGAATGTAAAACGAACCTAAAAATACACATTTAAGACCTCTAGCCACTCTCTATAATGCAATTACATCCATTTCCCCGGACCCAAACAAAGCATTGCTGTCCCAAACAAGTAAACATTAGGTTATGTCCCGTCAAACTTGTCAATCTGATCAATGTCACTTTCTGACATTTTCGCAGCTGCGCGTTTATAGAATGGTCTACACACTTACCAGTTTTTCAAATGGATTCATAAAAACCCAAAAAAAACCAATATGAATGCCACACCTTATACGCACTAATAATAAAAAAAATATCAAAGCACTCTCCTAACAGGACATAAAAACATGATTAAATGTTGGGTTACGATGAAACGGTAGCAATATGTATATGTACATATATCAGAACAGAAGGATAAATAATTTGATTTCGCTTACCCTGGGATCTCTGATACGTGACCACGTGGTATAATTTATGTTATAATTTCTTGAATTCTTGTTTTTTTTTGTTACTTTGGAGATTGTCTGTTGAGTTTCCTGATGTTTAGTTTACTGGTGGTATGTAATATATTTAATTTCAGTCCATTATTTTCCCAGAGTTCGTCTACAAATAGCAACAGCTCACGTATCAGAGCGGATGTTCTTTAACCAACTGATTTTACTATTACGAGTTTCGCTTCTCTCTACCGTCCCGTAGGTCGTTCGGCCTGCGCCGACACGTCGAAGCGTTAGGGAGTTATAAAGATACATAGGCGCATCAAATAAAACACTTACGGGGTAGCAATAAATGCTACATTCTCCCCTATCTTCAGTAAAAAAAAAGGAAAACTTCCAGAAGTTTCCTTTTTTTTTGTTTTCTTCAGGGATGACATGATGTTAATTTTACCACCTAAACCATTGGCAAAGGAGAGACCGGACCGAAATCAATGACGCAGTAAGAGAGAGATAGAGAATACGCGAGATACATTGAATTACGTTTTTCATAAGACATAACAGAGAGGGGATGTGTAACTGACCAGAGTTATCAAACGAGATAATGTAATTTAATTTAGTAGGACTACAGGTTAAGAAAGGAAGAAGATACAAAAAGAAAAAAAAATAAATTACATCTTAATCACCTACGTTTTAACTACAATACTATAATCTTATAGAGAAAGTTAACTATTTAGACTACTTATCATCTACATTCTCAAGTGTTAGTATAAACCTCATTAAAACTACATTATGGTTGTATATTAACAACCCTTTAAAATACTACTACCAAGAACCATTTACAACAACTAACCTAAAACGAATCCTATCAATATACCCAACAATGACACTAGAATGACCAGATTCTATTAATCACCCAAGAGTTCACTGAGGGCCTAATTTATTAGGACTAGTTAAAACTATATTACTAGAAACCTAAACATATATGATGTGGTTCTGGATATCAAGAACATAGAAAATTCAAGGTAAAAATAATCCATAACATCTCTACTAGCTTTCATAGCAGTAGGAAGACATAATAAGGTAAAGACCCTAGCAATGCCACTATACTCATGGTATAGGGTATGCAAAAAGGTAAAGATACTGGCAAGCCCGCATCTACTCTTGGTAGAGGGTCTGCACAAAGGTAAAAGACATTAAATGTCCTAATTTTAATACCTAAACTGTACTATTTACGTGGTCCAATTCCACACTCACGACAAAGACAGTGAAGGACAGATTCTTAGGACTCTATACACAAGATAAAGGTAAGAGGTATACTCAATCAAGATATAGATAAGTGACAAACTCATCAAGGTAAAGGTACAACATGAACCCAAGATAAAGGTAAAGACAACGTCAATTCAGGTAAAGATAACGATAACCTCACATCTACCTTTTCATATTTAAGGCAGAAGAACATCTACTAGCATAATGCTCATTAGAGAGACAAATAAGGTAACTCACATACTCACATCCAAGCAGGTGGTGGAGAGAGAGGTAAACAACTTCAGGTAATGAGGTATATTAAACTCGAATCGTTTAAAATAAATAATAGTGTAGGAGATGACATCGAAGTCAAATGGACTTACTTACTGCCGAATATTAGAACGATCCAATTCTAAATGACACATTCTAATTTCAGCCTAAGAGACACTCAAGGAACAACTGATAGGTATTAATATATTTCTGAGCCAAGTGGAGTGCACAAGTCCAGGGTGATCAATCCTGAACCCACGCTAAAACCCTGAAACAGTTATGTGACTATATAAGTTCTATGGCCATGGTTCGCGACCCATGCAAAACCATAAATCAAAGATTTTGAAAAAAAATTCCCTAACTATCCCTGTAAACATCCATCTAACCAAGAACTCAAGATGGGGAAAATTCCCATTATCCATCCAGTACTCCTATGACATAAAATTTGTACCTCCAAGAGACAACTAACAATAAAATGACCGAGTTAGTAACCGGGCTTTAGTGACCGAGCTACTAAACAATATTAAGATAAGATAAAAATTAAAAAAAAAATGGATGGCAAAGACATATGTTGGCCAGGCAAACAAAACCGGTAAATAGGTCTTAAATAAACAAACTGGTCCCTTACACGTTAATCTTCGTCTGAAGATGAATAATCTAAATTATCAACCAAGTTATGTGGACCTACTGTCTTATCCTCGAGTAAGTCTTTAATATGAAACCTTCCCAGTTTCTTACCAGTAGAAGTTTCCTTTAACTCATAAATTAAAGGAGAAATAACTTTAATGACAGTACAAGGTATGTATTTTTGACACAGCTTGGCAGATTGGAAATTCACTTTATCAGATTTGACAAAATTTTTCTTTAAAACGGAATCTCCAACCCTGAAAGATAAGGCTCGCTTTCTCAGGTTATAATGGCACTTATTTCTGTCATAAGATGCCTTTAAACGTTTTCGAACATCAACATAAATATCAGGAAGATGCTGGATATCTTCTAAGCGGTGTAACTTATCTGATATGGTCGGAAAATTAGTGGCATTATCCGAAATCTTACCAAAATAATCACCAGAAAGAGGTACATGACGACCAAACATTAAATAAGATGGTGGGCATTTGGTTATTTCATGTGAAGAAGTCCTGATAGCCTGTACTATAGAATGGATATGAGTATCCCAAGCCCTCTGATCAGGAAATGAATAAGATCTTAAAGCAGTCACGATTGATTTATTAACTCTTTCCGTATGATTAACTTGTGGATGATAATTTGCATTGTACCAGATCTTTTGTACATTATATTTTGCCATGAGATCACGAAAAGCCTTAGCTGTGAACTGGGGTCCATTGTCGCATGACACGATCTGTGGGACTCCATAAATCAGGAAAACTTCATTCTCCAGATACTTAATAATAGATGAAGTAGTTGCCTTAGGCATGGTATGAACCAAAGGGAATTTGGTAAAGTAATCAACAACTACTAAAGCATATTGCGAACCTTTATATGATCTAGGATAAGGACCAATGAGATCTAAAGAGACAAGTTGAAAAGGAAAATCAATCCGTCGATAACTACCCATTAAACCTGGTTGAGGAAGATTTGTCGACTTACACGTAGCACAAATTTTGCATCGAGCGATATAGCCACGAATAGTCTGGCGCATCTTCGGCCAGTAATAAAGTTCGGATATACGACGAAAAGTTTTGTAAAAACCAAAATGAGCTGCAGTAGGATGGTCATGAAAAGTGGCCAAAACCTCTGCTCTATTAGGAGTTGGAACTACTATCTTCCACTCCGACATTCCAGTAAGGGCATCCATAGAACTTAGCACATGTTTATACAAAACACCATGCTCAACTTTAAAATCAGGAAATTTGCCTGGTACATTCTGTACATCATACAACATTTTTTTATACCAATCATCTGGTTGTAACGAAGATAAGTCTAACAAATTAATATCAAATGTCCTAGAAAGTGCATCAGCGACTACGACGCCTGCAGCCTTGCGATGAACGATTTTATAATCGTATTGTGCCAAGTTTAAAATCCACCTAGCCAAACGAGGAGATGGGTTCTTCATGCTTTGTAACCACACCAGACTACTATGGTCAGTTATGACTGTAAAAGAACGACCCTCAAGAAAATATCTGAAATGTTCTATGCCCGTAATTATAGCTAACAACTCTTTTTCAGTTGTAGTATAATTTTTCTGGGCTTTATTTAATTTCCTGCTTGTGTAAGCTATAGGGTGTTCTTCTCCATCAACGATTTGATACAGTACACCTCCAGATGCGGTGTTTGAACAATCTGTCATCAAATAAAAAGGTTTATTAAAGTCTGGGGCTACCATAACTGGGGAATTTGTGAGAGCCTCCTTGATTTTAATGAAAGCTTCATTAGCTTCAGGAGTCCACACAATATTTTGTCCCTTTTTCCTATTTTGAAGCAAATCAGTGATAGGGGACAACAAGGTAGAATAAGACTTAACGAACTTCTTATAATAACCCACCATTCCTAACAATCTACGGACCTGAGTGGTATTTTTAGGCACAGGAAAATCACGAATAGCTGACACTTTATCAGGGTCAGTATGAAGGCCATGTGAATCAACAACATATCCTAAAAACTTAATCGAGTCACGACAAAAGCTGCTTTTATCCAAATTAATCGTCAAATTTGCATCTTTGAGACGCTGAAACAACTGTTGCAATACAGAGATATGAGTGTCGAAATCAGGAGTAATGACTAGAATATCATCAAGGTAATATTGACAATAGGGATCTAAAGCAGGACCTATTACCAAATCCATTAATCTACACATAGTCTGGGGAGCAGACACCAGACCAAAAGGCATTGTAGTAAACTGGTACAATCCTTTGCCACTTACTGCAAAGGCAGTAAGCTTCTTACTCTCTTCGCTTAATGGAATCTGTAGAAATGCCTTCTTTAGGTCAATGGATGAAATGTATTTAGCATTTTGTAGCTTAGTGAGGATGATATCTATACGAGGTATAGGATAGGCATCCCTATTCATCGTAATGCTGTTAAGTTTACGTCCGTCGAAACAGACACGAAAAGTCCCATCCTTCTTCTTTGTTAACCATAAGGGGCTACAAAAGCTGGACGAAGACTGCTCGATAATACCAAGCTTAAGCATTTCATCCACCTCCTTTACCAAGCTTTCATGCCAGGCTTGAGGCAAGGGATATTGGTATTGCCTGAAGGGCTTAGACGAACCCACTTCAATGTGGTGTTCGATGAGGTGAGTTCTACCTAACTGATTCTTCGAAGAGATAGAAGAGAATGATTTGATAACATTATCCAACTGTTCTAACTCCTGAGCATTAAGTTTACTCATATCTTTAACTGCATTCACACAAGAGACATTAAAAGAGGACACAGATAAGGAAAATTCAGTAAAATTTAATTCACTATTAAACGTTCTCAGAAAATCCATCCCTAGGATAACTGAATTCTTAACAGAAGGTATAACAAAAAATGTAACCATCCTTGTACACGAACTAACAGAAATCTCAGTTGTAAACTGACCTAAAATCGGTTGAACTTGACCATCTGCTGTAGTCACCTGCAAACTCTTATCCATTCCTATCTTAACATTAGAATTCTGGAGAAATTCCAGACCTAAAGAACCCAAAATAGAGATATTGGACCCTGTGTCCAGCAAAGCTAAACAAGAATGTCCCAAGATAGAGATTTCAAGGTACGGACGATTATCCTTGGTTTTACGGACTAACAATGAATTTATGTCAACATCAATAAGTGAAGGTAAAGAATTACTTGGAGAAACTACAGAAGAATCACACTGTACATAATCGACTAACGTTGTCCTCTTTTCGGTTGGTGTTTGCCGTTCTGAGGTCGTTTGTCTTTCGATAGAGGGTGAGATGGTTGACTTGTCGAAGCTTGTGCTTCCAGGCTCGAGAAACCAGTTCCTTGGTTTTGAGGATTTTCGGTAGTATTCCCTGTATCTTGATGAGGGGCGGCTGCCAGGGACGATCCACCCCTTCTCTCGTTTCCCGAACAGAATTGGCATTCGAATTTACGGACCCCTTGACGTCCACATCCATAGCAAAACCGAATTCTAGGCTCAGGACAGTCGTAGTACCCGTGTCCTTGCTGACGACAGTTCCAACAGATAATCTTCGAATTAAAGGTAGATACGTTACCAGACCGAGAATAATTTTGCCTACCAGAATAGGATGATTCATGATTTTTAAAATTAGAACGGCTAGGGACACTAGATGCAGTGTCAGAAGACCATGACAAAACTTCTTCCAATTTCTTACATTTTTGAGTAAGATCCGCAATAGAAGAAATGTCTGTAAGTGCCAGACTGGAATGATACGCTGGCAACAAATTTCTGTTAATGATCCGGACAATATGAGATTCAGAGAGAGGAGTCTCCAGATGTTTACACAGACTAACAATCTCGTTAATAAATATGGTAACTTTCTCCTGTGGAGCTTGTTTGCGGGATTTAATTTCGTCCAAAAGGCTGTCTTCATAATTGTAAGGAAGAAAATCTGACCTAAGTTTGGCAACTAACTGTTGCCATGAAGCAAAACTACCTCGGTTATTGAGGTACCAAGTAAAGGCTGAATCCTTAAACAAGTCTCCTGCCGATGAAAAGCATTCATCCTCGCTGTTGCCACGCGCTAGACGCAAACATTCTACTTTCTCCAAGAAGCTAACTACATTTTCATCAGAACCACCAGAAAAACGTACACCCCATTTATGAATAGGAGCCGACCTAATAAAAGGAAATGAATTTACCGAGACACTAGCGTTATGAGGAGTGGAGTGAGCCTGTGGAGTTACTTTAAACTCAAGTTCTCCTTCCAAATTAAGAATCTTGAAGTTAAGAGACTTCTTGATGGCATCCTCTTCATCGGTCGCTGACTCTAACAAATGAACCCTACCTGAAACATGACCTAAACGGGAAGTCAAGCGACCATATAACACATCATTATGGGAGCCAACAAAAGAGCTAATTTGGGCCTTGAGATCTGCAATAGTGACTTCTATTTCACGGACCTCATCATCAAACTTTAGGTGGAAAGCTGACAGAACAGCATGACTCCGATTTGCTGAAGCTTGCTTTAAGGCACCTCTCAACAAGACTACTTTAGCCTCATCCGTAGTTAACGATGGGTCGGTCAGCTGACGAATTTTTAATTCATAATCCAATTCAGGAGTTAGCAGATGCTCTACCTTAAAAGATGCCATTTTATGCAACTGGGGAATACACTTGAGAATGCGATATAAAAGTAGGCAAAGTTCAACTTACTCTCTATCCTCAAGCTAATGTTCACTATGAATGGTTTTACCAGCAATGCTTATTTGTTCGGTCCAGCCGCTAATCCTGATGCAATGCACTGCTGTAACTCCAAAGAAACCTAAAATTTTAAGAGAATGTTACTTCAAGGTAGTGAAGTGAGCTATTTGGATGCTACGAACTTTTATAACGATGACGTTATTGATGTTAAGGTATTTAGAATTTTAAAATTTAAATTTACTTTAATTATTTTTAGTCCAAAATAGATCTCTAGTTAATAAAAAAACAAGGCAATTTATTCAGTCTATCCAGTATATAGCAAAACAAGTTTATTTAATATCTATAATAGATATAAAATAATGTGCAAAGCAAGTTGAAGTAGAAAAATAAATGTTAAAATACAACTACCCCAGAGAAAACCAAAAGTTCAAGGAGATATTTTTAAAGCCAGAAGTGCAAAAGAAGCCCCACGTTGGGCGCCAATTTGTAACCCAATACTCTGGGTATTGGGATTTGGAAGAAAAAGAGCTGATGAAAGAGGGGGAAAAGAGAAGAGAAGAGGGTTAAGATACTAATGGAGAGTGGCTTAGCTCAGACGAACAAATCAAAGAGGCAGAGAGACACTATATCTCAAGTGAGGACTCGGGCTAGCTTCAGTGCACTAAATATTGGCTTTAAAATATACAAACAGAGATATGGGATAATGAAGGGGTAGAAACAAGGAAGAAAATGAGACTGGTTAATGCGAGAAGGGAACGCAACGAGATAAGAACGCTGGAGACAGAATAATATGAAGATACGACAAGGAAAGAAGAAGAAAAAGGGCGCCAACTCGAACGAACTCGCGATTTCTGAACCGAGGATTTGAAAAGTTCGAGATTTTTTGAAATAAAGAAAAACAGAATAAACGACCAATAAATAAATGACAGTGATACAATGACCTGAAATACAAAAAAAAATATTCACTATTTACCTTGTTCTGCTATATTATCAACTGGTGATACGAGACTGAAATAAAAATCAACCTTACTAAGAACAAATATATTTATAATATTTCACAACTTACAATGTATCCATGATACTTATAAAACATGTGAGATAAACAATAGTGGTGGAGTTGAGAAAAATAACAATCCAGAACCCAAAGGGTTACGCCAAGTAAATTACCACCGCTATTGCGCAATATAAAAATATCAATAACGAAAACCAGGTCAGTGTCCGTAAGCGTAGCAAAATCCTATACTATGGTTAGTATACTAATATTAATTGATCCTAGACTAGATAAGGTATAGTTAATACTAGAACAACTAATGGTTACACAAAAAAAGTTTAATACCTTATCTAGCAGAGACTTAAAGGGTGACGTACTCACCAATCGAACTATTAAGTGTCCGAAACAATCGAAATACCAGATCTATGTCTAAGTACTATACCTAAGTAAACATAGATGCTGGAAGCTATATAAAACTAACAAAATGAGTTTGGTTAAAGACTTATCCAGAAATATTATTTAAAACCTATCGACAATCTTTATATATGTCTTAATTCCCCTTTCCCTTATCAATTAATTTATTTTATTTGAATATTTATTTATTATTTACCATTACCTAGCTTTATTTAAAATCCTACTTCAAAAACCTATGTATATAGTGTAGTATAGGTACCTGTTATATGCATATAAACAGTTTACACAAATTTATTACTGTAGAGTAAAAACCAAAATATTTATAGGTATGAATTGAAATAAAGAAAAAAAAACTCTTATCTTTTGCAACTCCTGGGTATATTCATAGGAAGGTCCACTAGATTTGGGAAATCTCTGGGCACTATAACATCTGTGTGGAGCGGTCTGAAGTTGAGAGGTTCTGTGGATGTATTTGGTGAAACGGGTCGGTAATGGTTTATGATGTCCTACTATTAGTTATATAAAGTATGTTTATCCATTTATTTATCCATAAAAAAAATCCAATTAAGTATCCAAATTAGTTATATAAGGTATATTTAACCATAAAAAAAATCCAGTTAAGTATCCATACTATGGGTGGAATGGAAATATGATGTAGAATGTAAAACGAACCTAAAAATACACATTTAAGACCTCTAGCCACTCTCTATAATGCAATTACATCCATTTCCCCGGACCCAAACAAAGCATTGCTGTCCCAAACAAGTAAACATTAGGTTATGTCCCGTCAAACTTGTCAATCTGATCAATGTCACTTTCTGACATTTTCGCAGCTGCGCGTTTATAGAATGGTCTACACACTTACCAGTTTTTCAAATGGATTCATAAAAACCCAAAAAAAAACCAATATGAATGCCACACCTTATACGCACTAATAATAAAAAAAATATCAAAGCACTCTCCTAACAGGACATAAAAACATGATTAAATGTTGGGTTACGATGAAACGGTAGCAATATGTATATGTACATATATCAGAACAGAAGGATAAATAATTTGATTTCGCTTACCCTGGGATCTCTGATACGTGACCACGTGGTATAATTTATGTTATAATTTCTTGAATTCTTGTTTTTTTTTTGTTACTTTGGAGATTGTCTGTTGAGTTTCCTGATGTTTAGTTTACTGGTGGTATGTAATATATTTAATTTCAGTCCATTATTTTCCCAGAGTTCGTCTACAAATAGCAACAGCTCACGTATCAGAGCGGATGTTCTTTAACCAACTGATTTTACTATTACGAGTTTCGCTTCTCTCTACCGTCCCGTAGGTCGTTCGGCCTGCGCCGACACGTCGAAGCGTTAGGGAGTTATAAAGATACATAGGCGCATCAAATAAAACACTTACGGGGTAGCAATAAATGCTACAGTGTGTCAAAAAATATGAAATTCGCTCAATATTATACCACCTTTACATTTCACAGTATTTCAATTAGAAGGATGTAATTGCATATTGACACATAGTTTTTAGTTCTAAAACAACTTTTTTAATAACTTTTCAATATTGTGAAAAATAAAATTACTTTACTCTTGAGTGAAATTCATATTTTTTGACATAACTCGTATAAAATTAATAAAATGTGATATCTGTTGGTTGCATCTTCGGCCTTATGACCTACAGAGCTTTTTATAAAGAACACCTTTTTTTCGTAAAAGTAATAATAAAAGAGTTATCGTATGTGTAATGAATCAAAACGAAGTTAGTATCAATAAATTTGAGAAAAATTTGGAAAATATTTTTTTCCAATTAGAAGCATGTAATTGCATATTTGAGCTTAGTTTTTATTTCCAAACAACTTTTCAGAATAAGCATTTTCGATATTGAGAGAAATAAAGGTACTTTACTCTTGAACGAAGTTCATATTTTTTGACATACCTCGTATAATATTCTGAAAATTTGATATCTGATGATTGAATCTTAGGTTTTGGGGCATGCAGAACTTTTTATAAAGAATAACTTTTTTTCGTAAAATTAATAATAAAAAAGTTTCCCATATGTTTCCAACTCAAGTAGACACGCTGTATATAGTGTCGTATATAGTGTCGCGTGTAGGGGGGTGTGGGTGTGCGCCACTGACGAGAACTGCCGTTCTCTGGTATTGGAGCAATTCCATATCCACTATCTCCAAGAAGGCAGAAATTTCCTCTAAACCTATGTAAAATTTGATAAATCGAACTTTGTTTCCAAATTCTCGAATCGTGAACACTTCCAGGCCACTGAGTGTCTACACTTGTAATCACTTCATTTGCATCACACGTTACTTGTACATTTATGCTAGGAAATCCTTTTCTATTAATAAAGTCGTCACCAAATTCTTAAGGTTTTTTAATTTGAACATGGGTACAATCCGGTGCACCAATGACTGTAGGTATTTGGAATCGATTTTCCCACCTTATTCTTGCTTCTTCCATACTTTCCAGGTCAGACGGAAACTTGATCCACTGATGTGATTTCTGAAAAATTCTGTCAGCAATATTATTTATGGTTTTACATACCGTCGTATGGTGAACGCCGAAATCTTCAGTAATACCTGGCTGAAATCCAGTATCACTAACGTATCGCAGAAAAATATCCATCCTTTTTTGAGAGCAAAGTGCACCTCCTGTGGTATCATTAAGCTGTGGCAAAAAATAATCTGATAGAAAATCTATACTTTCGCTTTCAAAACGTAATAAAACCTTAGATTTACTGGGACATATGCTTTTTCTTTGCTTGTAGTGTTTATTTTTACTAACATTTATAAAGTCCACCATAATTATATCAAAGGAAAAATATTTAGAAACACCACTTTACTAGTGTAAGTATGCGTACTCTACTGGCGTAAGTATTCGTTTGAGATCCCTTAACAAATATTAAGGTCTTCTTCTTCATCCTTCAGTAATCCAACTTTGGACATAGGCCTCCCCCAATTCAATCCAGTGTTGTCTATTTTGCGCTACCTGTTTCCAGTTGTGTTCTCCAAACTTCTTTATGTCATCGTCTCATCTCATTTGTGGCCTTCCTCTACTTCTTCTTCCTAACCACGGTCTCCATTGTTGTATTTCGTGATTCCATCTTTTATCCTTCAGTCGGGCATTGTGTCCTGAGAAGCTACATTTTAATTTGGCAGCATGTTCTGGTATTTGGAGAACATGCTGCCAAATATTAAGGTATTACTTA
This sequence comes from Diabrotica virgifera virgifera, assembly GCF_917563875.1. Classification (NCBI taxonomy): domain Eukaryota; kingdom Metazoa; phylum Arthropoda; class Insecta; order Coleoptera; family Chrysomelidae; genus Diabrotica; species Diabrotica virgifera. The sequence goes on from NC_065443.1 coordinate 140,025,826, forward strand.
CTAATTATAATAGCCTTCTTTTTATTCAACTAAAAATAAGTAAGAACTGGAAAAATTTATGTATACAGTGGGTGATCATATTATTAGAGCCACCTAGTAAAATTCAATGTTTTAGAGGAAGGGTATATAATTGAGCTGTATCATATATATATATATATATATATATATATATATATATATATATATATATATATATATATATATATATATTAATGCATTTGTTTCCATTTGGCTGTCTTGTTACACTTTATGAAAGTGCAATAAATAGTCTGACAATAGTGACAACACGCATGTGTGGCAATGCATGACTCAGATGTCATTGTTTGTCAGTGCTGCCCAGCCTAGCTTGCAACTCGTGTGCCTATTATTTTGTATTCTTGGTGTTTAGAGTTATAATAAACTTTGTTAGTTTCAATTGCTCTCTAGTGATATTCTCACAGTCATATACTATATTTTGTGAATTTAGTAAAAATTGCGCGTTCGTTACACTAGTTGTACCAGAACATCATGGGAAATCCAAGGACATCTCACCAAGGAAAATAGCAGAAATAAAAACTTTAATATTCAATACTAATCACTCCAACAGAAACATAGCATCTATTTCTAAAGTTTCAAAGGCAACGTGGACCGTATAAAGAAAAAACTTACATACCATTATTAAACAAAAGTAAAATTTTCTGAGGTGGCTCTAATAATATGATCACCCACTGTAACTTTATATTTCCAGTAACTACTTGAAAATAACAGATTACTTTTTGCTCCAAGTAAACTCTTTTACATAAAGTAGTTACTATTCTTTTATTCAATTACTATTAAGTAATTACTGAAATACGAGTAAGTAAAAGCTAATACTTCTTTTTATTCAATAGACCCAATGTCTATTGGTAATGATCTTTTGTCGAATCAACAAAAGTTGACCGATTAAAATTGAAACATATGTTCTCACAGCTATTCGCTCTGTGCGTGACCATTGTGGGGATACACGAAACTATGCCAGCGCCCATAGCGGCGAAATATGAAAACTTTGGCGAATAATGATTGAATAATATTTTTTTTCAATAGATATTTCTCTTACCTTATTATTGCCGTTTTGATTTTTATTATTTATATTTATATTTTCATACTGATTCTTTTTCCTTCCCCGAGCTGGTGGTATATTCCTATCGTCATCTACTTATTTCCAATTTATGTTACGCATACACCACAAAATTAATAATTCACACTGCCTAATTGCTTTTGATGTACACTTAATGCATTAATGTTAACACCGACAACTAAACTATAACGAAAACGTGAAGAAAACCCCTTAAAATTGATATTTTCTTCAGAGAACTTTCAAATATCAACTTTTTAATTTGACGTTTATTGTACACGGGGAACTTATTGTTTGTATAATAAATTTTATCAAAAATGGTAAATAAATATTACATTAACGTCAAATATGTGTATCATATGTTTACCGCCAAATTGTGTCCGCCAAAAATTTCAGGCGGCTACGTTAGGTGTCGCGTCAGTCATGCATGGAGCGAATTCTCATTCGATTTTAGTTGATCCACTAAAGTTGATCAACTAAAATCAAACCGTGAGGATGCGCCTTTAGTATTTTGATTGATTGTCATACCGATATAGTACGCACCTGACAATTTCTGTAACTTTTCGTCTCTGGCATATACCGGCTTTTATAAGTATCAAAGTACACAGAATGATAATAGAAACAGCCTCAATAAGTTTATCCAGGTCTCTTTGTTTGTCCACTATTATTGCCAAATACAATGAGATCACAAGCATTATAAGATATATGTGCATGATGACGGACCATAATTTGTACAGCTTTTGCGTAGTATCAGTTAATGATTCCATTTTCACTCTCCATGATCCGGTACAAACCATGAGTACTTTTGCTACCAGTAAATGCTGCATTCTAAAAGGGAAATTACTATAATAAAAATCAAAACAAAAATCTAATAATATTAGATGTTTCCGATAAGGAAATATTAAAATAATAGTGCATGGAATGGGTGTCAAAAGACGATTAAAACATTGTTTGATTGGTTATTAAACGAATATTTTGACAAAAACAAACAATGAAACGGATACAGTAATAGCATTGGAATGGAAGCACACAAGTCCCATACAGAAAATATTAGTAAATATTATACAAATAAAGGCTAGATAATCGTAGCCCTATTAAAAGAAGACAACGCGCTCATCTTTTGTATCGCATTGTATTTATTAAACAGTATAATGAACAAAAATAATATATTACTGAATACCTACTTAAAATTGAAAAAATAATCAATACGATCCTAAAAGAGAAGACATGCAGAATTCTTCCCCTTGTCTTAGACAAGACCAGATTTTTTTTTCATTAATTTGAATTATTCTGGTTTAACGAGTATGAGATAAATAAGAACTCGTACCTAACAAGCTCCTAATATAAAGAGCTCCCAGGTCTCTTAGCACAACATGCGGCTTGAATTCTCACTCTAGTGCAGGGGTGGGCAAATACTTTTAAGCGCGGGCCAAAATGAAATTTTCAAAATGTCTCCCGGGCCGCAGTACTATACCCAGTATGTAATGTATGCTAATGTTTTTGGTGGAGGTTTTTCTCTGCCCAAGAAATTCTTTTGAAAAAATACTATAAGTATCATTTTAAAGCATTTGGAGAAAGACATTTGACTGTTAATAATAATAAATTGTCTTTCTGGTGTGTACATTCGAACAATTTGTTCTTAGTAAGATTACAAAATTTTTAATATGGTCCATTATAACAAGGATCCAGACCATAACAAGGATCCGGATAAAAAATGAACTTCAGAAATTCGATCAAGAATAGAGTAATCAAGAGCAGCTTTTTTAAAGATGAGGAAATTTCTGAGTGACCAAAGATTCAATCTGCAAATTTGATATCGGATGGTAAAATGTTATGTCAAGTCAACTATCATAGACGAAATTCAAAGGAGGCAACTGATCTGGTATTGTCATGTACGACGTCAATGGACGACGACAGGCTGCCAAAACAAATTTTAAAATGGACGCCAAGGGAAAGAAAGAAAGGAACGCCGAAACAATCCTGGCTAGGCGGCATTCAAAAGGCAATTTCGGAAAGGAACCTTCACCCTGACGAATGCAAGGACGGACGAAGCTGGAAACTGGCAACCGGAAGGCGGAGAACACTATAAAAATCAGGGATAATAACACCAATGTTATGTCCACTCTATTCTTCGTTATTGGATTGTTAATGCTGACTTAATGAAAAAGCTGCAAGCTTTTGAGATGTGGCATTTTAGGGGAATTTTGAAAATACCATGGATCGATCATATTACGAACGAAATGGTGTTGTACAAAATGGAAAAGGAATAGAGAACTTTTGACCATCATTAAAAGGAAAAAGACAGCAAGGAGAAAGGGTACATACTTAGAAATGATAACGCAAGTAAGTTGTTGTAAGTTGTTGCAGCAGCTGATTATGAAGGCTAAAATCCGAAGAAAAGGGGTCCTGGTAGACGACCAATACCCTGGCCGAAAAATATTCGCAACTGCGCCAGATTAAACACACAGACGTATTTAAGAAAAGCAGAAGATAAATATTCATTATTTATACGAAGACTACGAACACTAATACTGTTGATTTTAGCCAAATCGCATAAAAGAGATTAAGACCGTAGGCGCAAAATTTCGGACCAATGGGCCAATGGACCTTTTTACGTGGGCGACTTCTTGAGCCTTATTCTGGGATGTCTCACGAATGTAATTATGGAAAAAAATCTTATGGGAATATTTCTTCCAACGAACCCGCCGTTTTCGCCTTGTCTGTTGAACGTAGTGAGTAACGGTCAATAGCTGTACCCACGCTTTTTTGTAAAATACTCCGCGATTCAAAACACACTCCGGTTTGCATCACTTTACGATTTGACAGACAAAAAATAAATTGAAATTAAAAGTTGACAAAACGTTAAAAGAGTTTTTTTCAAAACTGTTTTTTTCAAAGGCAGTAACAAGACATAAGGCAGATATTTTAACTAAAAATCTACTAGACTGATCCACCTGGAATTTTGTATATATTTCCTTTAGACATTTCGTGAGGTAACGCTGTCAAGATATTTTTAGTTTTATACTGACTTTTTGTTTAACAATAATAAATATGTTGATTTTCACCCGTTTTTTTCAAAATAATTCTTTGATTTGACTTATGAGTGATACCTAGAGATTTAATATTTCCCGAAAAATTGGATTCAGGAAAAAAGCCTGTTTTTTTTCCGGAAAAAACAGGAAAAATACGGAAAAATTGAAATTTGCTACAATATACTAAACAAATTCTGCATCCCGTATCAAAATTGATAAATTTAGTAGAATCGGATAGATCTATATTATCAGAAGTGCCTTTGTCTTTAATAGACAATATATCTTTGTCTTTAATATCTAAGTATATAATAAACACAATAATAAATATAAATAATAATAATAATAATAAAATAATAGAGTATATAATAATCCGAGTAATATTTCCTATTACTCGGATTTGAGTACTGAAAGTTCCTCTGCTGCCCGTTTTTCCTAGACGAATGAAAGCGAAATGTGATCGTTTCCCTTTCGTTTTCTATATTCGTCGTCTGCTGTCTTATTAATTGAAAAAGTCGCAGATTGAGGATGTACCAGTAAGAACTTTCAAACACGAAGGATCTCAGTTTTCTACCATTTTAATTTATTAAATTGGTGGATTCTGCATCTGAGATTCTTCAATTTTTTTACAATAATAAATATTTCCAACAAGTTTACCAGACTATTTCTTTTATCGAAAGCTTGCTAAAATAATATGTTGAAGAAAGTTACGAATTTTGTTCTATGCCAATTCATTTTCTTGGTGCTCGCCTTAAAGGAGAACACTTGAATGAAAACCAGCTAATGGAAGCTATAGACTTACTTATATTGCTGAAATGGTTCATTCACTAAGGGCTTCTCCATATGAGGGCGGTTTGCCGACGTCGACTGCGCGGTTTACCTGTTTTACTTGTTCTCACCCTAATGCCGCCTTTGAAGTTACCAAGGAAAACAGGAAAACCGCGCAGTCGACGTTGGCAAACCGCCCTCATATGGAAAGCCCTAAATCTAGATGTAGGGAAGGTGGTGGCAAATCTGGCCCGATTTAGAACAAAAACTGGATTCTTTTGGTCGAAATTCTTTATGGGATACTGCGAATATACTCATCCCGTTATATGGTGGCAAGGTTTGTGTACATCGCAGCCACTTATGCCAATTGCCTCTCGAATTTTAAAGGGATCTCCATCTTCTGCCTCTTCGGAAAGAAACTGGTCTTTACACGGTCTCATACAATATATCGGTCGTACAAGCGAACTAAATATATTATCACAGGAAAAAATTCAGAAGTTGTTGGTATTCATTTAAATTTGGTTATAAAAGGAAAACAGATATTCATTTACGATGCTAGACCAGATCCATTTTTGAAGGGACTGACAAAAATCGTGTTGTTTTATGCATCCAGGATGATGAGGCTGATTTCGAGTCTGAATCAGATGCTTGGTCTGAAGATTCAGGTTTAGACTCAGATGAAAATATACCACTGAGCGCTTTGGTTAAATAATGTGCTTTCTACGTTTGAAGTTTCGGATTTGATACTTTGAATTATTAGATAATAATTAATAATTATAATTTTTGACCCTATATACTACATGTTTGTACTTATATCTTCGATATTATTATTACAAAATATATTTAAACGAGTTGAAAATTGGTATTTTTTCACGTTTCAAGTCTTAATGAAAAATTTAAATTTTTTCCAATTTTTCCAATGGTCTTTAAAAAAACCTGTTTTTTGCTAAATTTTTTCCGTTTTTTTTCCGATATGTTAAATCTCTAGTGATACCATAAATCAAAAATCGTTAAAACTAAAAAACTCAACAGCGCGCTGCAGCGTTACCTAGAGAAACTCATAAGAATATATCTTTTTGAATTTTTTGTTTAACATGATCCAATGATGAGTTCTGATGTCCACCGCAAAATCCATTGTTTTTGAGGTGTCTTTAAAAGTTTGCCACCGTTGGCTTATTTTTCAGTATTTTTCCTTGAGTAATCTATGAATTGTACTGAATGTGCTTATTTAATTTAAAAATAAAATAATTAGGTACACCATACTTTCAAAAAAGTTCACAAAAATGTGATTGAAATGTTGCAAGTCATGCAAGTCATATTTATCTATGTAGGTATGAAATTGAATAAAAAAATGTTTTATCAGGAAAGCCGATGGTGAAGGTCGACCTAGATTCGGATCCCGTACTATAATATGTGATATCCCTTTCAGGCCTGAATTTTTTTTGATTGAAAATGAAGTTTCCCTTTGAATAAATACGATATACGGTATTTAAAAAAGGTGTATCTGTCACAAATGACATGCCACGTTCGTGCGCTGTGGGCTTATGTTCTATGAATGCAGGATCGTAAGTGTATGAAAAAATTCATTTTTATTAAACGTAAAACACCATTAGGACCAAATAAAAATTACTTTTATAATTGTTTAATATGCTATTATATACTAACTAAAATAGAACAAAAATTTTTTGCTGAAATGTCATGTCTTTCCATCGCCTCTTTGCTGAAGAAGAGCTCGTTGAAGGAACAGGTTCTTCATCCAATACAGGTTCTTCATCTAATACAGTTTCTTCAATATCCTTGTCATCGGTGTTATTTTTAAACATTTGAACGTCAAAAGTAACATCATCTTCGCCATCTAAATCTTCTATTTTGGACTTGTTACCATCATTTAACACCTCTAGAGCCAAATCGTGGGTGAGAGGCACACCTGTAATAATTAGAAAAACTACTTTTATCTTAAAAAAATATTTATTTTTATATTAAAAAATATTAAATATTTTTATTTAAAAAAATATTTAATTTTTTTTATTATTTTAAATAAAAGTGCATACTTTCAAGAATACTCTCTGAAAATTTCAAAATAATCGGAGTAAAATTACCAGAGATACAGCGTGTTGAATATCTCTACCTTCGACTCGCTTGAGCGTAGTGAGAAACGTTAAACAACTGTTCGCCTTCTCTTTTGTAGATTACTCCTCGATTCAAAAAACATATTCCAATGTGCATCACTTTACGATTTGGCAGACAAATAAGAAGATGAAGATGCAGTTGTCAAAACTTTAAACGCATTTTTCTCAAAACTGCTTTTTCAAATGCGGTGGACATTGTAACTGAAAAACTACTTGGCCGATCTACCTCATATTTTGCACAGATTTTCTTGAGACATTTCATGAGGTAACAACGTCGAGGTATTTTTCTTTTTTTGCTTATTTTTTGTTCAACAATAATAAATCTGTTGATTTTCACAAAATTTTTACCAAAAATTTCAGTTTTTTGATTTCTGAGGGATACCAAATATTCAAAAATCATTAAAAATAAAAAAAACTCGACGTTGTGACCTCGTGAAACTCATAAACTAATTAACTCTTTTTAAATTTTTTGTTTCGTATGATCTAGTGACGAGTTCTGATGTCCACCGCAAAATCCATTTTTTTGTGAGCTGCCTATCAAAATGTGTCACCAATGGCTTACTTTTCAATATTTTGGATTGAATTTTTTTATAAATATTCTTTGAATTGCACTTATTATGATTATTTAATTTAAAAATAAAATAATTCTACCATAGGTTCGAAAAAAAATTCACAAAAATGTGCTTGATATGTTGATTTCAAACCATACCCCCCCCCCCCCTTAAAATATAGAAAAACTAATAAAAAGTCAAACCAATAAATATTTAGTATTTTAATTTCCTGCCATTGAAAATTGAATGTGTGACGGCAACTAACTATCGTGCTATTCAAACATTAAGGGACAAGATCTCTACAAACAAACCAATAATTTCTTAAATCTTGTTTATTATCTTGAAGTTGAAACTTTAGCTATACCACAACCCCGTTACAATAACCTAAACACTAAACACATAAAAACAAGATATCTTTTACTTACCTTTACCGGTTTTGTCGTCAAAATACACAGCGATCTTGTAGATTATTCTATTGCAAACTAAGCGCGAATTCGTTAAATAATTTCAGTTACTCTGATAATAATACACGATAGACACAACATATTGATATCATCTTTCCTAGTAAAAATATGTTTATTTTGATATTGATACCCACATAAACATGAGCTCACGATCGTGTCAGTCGGTCACGAAAGGGATATGTGATTAGCATTATCAATAGCATTACAAAGAGCATCAGTACTCAATATGTTTACTAGTTATTTTCATTGAAATATAAAAGAAGAAAAAATAAAAAGTAGTTGGAAGATCTACAGGGAATCAGAGAATAAACAATTATTCTTGAAGTGTATGTACCGAGAAAGATAAAGCTAAGGAGACAATACGCAATACAAATAATATTATTAGGGTACCTATTATATCGTACAATAATCGAGAACGTACCTACTAGGGCTTCCAATCCCGCAGTACCGAGATCTCGGTATTGCGGGATCCCGCGTCATTTTCCAATCCCGCTTGATGCGGGATTACAGGCGCGGGATCCGCGGGATTTGCGGGATCCGCGGAATTTGCGGGACTGAAAAAAGCGTAAATTACTGCTGTAGCTACGCTCAAAATTATCAAAAAACTGGAAAAAAATTATTCAAGGTTAGCTTCAGAATTAGCTTTGTCTTTGCGCCGTATTTTACAACGATGTAGACATGTGACGGCACTACTAATTTATCTCCAAAAGCCTCGTAGTTACCAAGCGTCGTGTGACGATGAAACATTTCATCTCCCACCGAAAAGTTTACTTCGAAAAGAAATTAATGATATTGTAACGGGAATGAACTTCAGCCTTTTAAATTCATCTGAGAGCAATGATGAGGAAGATTCTGATTAAGTCAGAAACACGTGAGAAACAATGTAGAGGTTCCATCATGGGGTTCCGATCTTGATCTTACATTGTAACAGGAGTTAGAGTTAACTATATCGTCAGCATGTGTTATTTACTTTGCCCGTCGCCATCTCGAGCTAATACACTTGAGTCCATTATTAAAATAGAAATGACTCTCTACGAATCTGGGGAGTCAATGGGATAATATCTTACATTTACATATAAAGCCTAAAAAGGAATACCGTCGACGTATGGAAGCCGAAGGGTCATTTTCTGCTGCTGGCTATATTGTGTCTAAAATACGCAGGAGTTTGGCAGATGACAGTTTAGATTTAGATATTGGCTCGTATGAATAAAAATAGGAATGTAGTTTATACTCCAAATTTTGGAGTACATATTCCACGCGGTAATATCTACTCTTATGTACGGTGAGTAGAAACTCATGAAACAAACTCATCAACATATTTTTATTCATATGAAATAAATGTAGTATAAACTGGTACTTTATGCTCATACTCATGAGAACGTATTCGGAGTTAATACTCCGTTTTTATTTATACCATCCAGTATGTTGTGTTTCCATTGCAAAACTTTCAATTGAAAGCTTTAGCTAAATAATAGATAGTAACTTATAGCTAAAGTAATATAGCAACTAAATTAGTAAACTATATTAATTTTTAGTTGAAAATAGGTTTTTTTGGTTGATTTTTAAAATTTTGTTGGTGTGTTTTTTGAAGAAGATAGATTTTTTGTTTTTTTCAGTATTTGTAACTGTTTTTTTTTGAAGAAAAAACAGTTTTGATCTCATACTAATAGTGATAGTTAAATAAATGTGGAGTTAGTTGATTAATTTATTGTTTTATTTGCCTTATATAAATACAATGACTATTTTCAACATGCGGGATCCCGCAAATACCGAGATCCCGCGGGATTGAAAATTCGTAGTCCCGCAAATACCGAGATTGAACTCAGGCTGCGGGATTGGAAGCCCTAGTACCTACATCAAAAACACTAAAAGATTAAACGCAGCAACACGAAAAAAAATTGTTTGCCCATAAGATCGTTGGATAAATAATTAAAATCATTGTTACTTACTTTTGATACTTTCTCTGGCATTGGAAATGAAATAATATTTGAAAACTGTTAAACTAGAACACAGTTTATATAGAGGACATAATAAGCATTATTAAGTAGTTTTGAACACTTAACAAGTAACAATTAATTTATAGAACTAGTTAGACAACTTTTGATAACTTTAACCTTTTTACATTATATATGAATGTTGTAGAATTTAAATCATCCATTTTCTACTTCTAGTTTAATTTCATTTCTGTCAGTTAATAAATTTTTGAAATTTTAATTACCTAGCATTTGGGTAGTAGAAAAATGTGTTTGTGTTTTCTATTATTTATTTATTGATTTCTCCTTAGGATTTTTTATCCATCATTAGGATATTAACAACTATTTAGGTCCCGTCATTTGAGAAGGCACTAATTTGCGTATTATGGCGCATCTAAAAATGGTCTAAGAACCGTCTTTACATAGTCCATGGTTTTTGCTCCAAATTTTAAACAAACGCTTCGATTGACATGAACTTTGGCATACGCATAGCTAACATGTCAAAGAAAAAAAGTGATATTGTGCAGACGTGTGCTTTACCTCTAGGGGTGAGTTTTTCCACCCAGTCAGTGGAAGAAGAGTTAAAGCTAATGAAAATAGGTTTATACTCTTCAAATTATAAATTGAATATTTCTACATGAAATAATAAAAAAGTAAAGAACTTCTTGAGGAAAACTCATTACAATCTTTTTAAGTGTTTAAAAAAATACTGTTATTTTGAAAAAAAGTTTCTAGCGTCAAAACTAAGCAAGCTACGTCAAAATAAAGTTGTTCCCCTTTTTTGTAAAAAAAAACGTGAAAATCACTCCCTAATTAGCACCCCAAATGAAATTAATCGTTACCGCTTCGCAAGCTGCTTTACTCGTGTATGTGTTGTTTATTTGGTCTGTAAATTTTATCGGTTCAAAGTGCTTATTTTTGAAAAAAATTGGTTTTAAAGTAAATTTTTTTAACTTTTAATTTTGAAAACAATGTAAGAAATGTAAGTTTTGCTTTTCTGAATATTTTGGATATTTTGTTTTTCTGAAAGATATGGTTGTTCAAAATTTGCATACATTAGTGATTAGTGACTCGTACAAGCCCATTCAACTACAGCCCTTTCAATGATATGTATGCACTTTGAACCGATGAAAGTTACAGATCATATTTATAAAAAATACATACACAATAAAGCGATTTGTGAAGAGGTAACGATTAATTTCATTTGGGATGCTAATTAGGGGGTGATTTTCACGATCTTTTTACTAAAAAAAGGACCAACTTTATTTTGAGCGTAGCTTGCTTAGTTTTGATGCTACACTCACCGGCACAAAAAATGGGCACCACAAAAAATGGGTCATTTTTAATGTCTTGTATTTCCTAAACCTGATGTCCGATTTAAGTAATTTTTTTAATATGTTATAGCCTTATTCTTTATCAATATCGCTGTAATAATATTGTTGCTAGACAGGTACATTGTCATTGTATACAGGGTGTACGAATCAAACTGTGTTTTTTATACCAACTATAGCCTCAGATTTTCTTAACATTCTGTTTTTTGATTCATTCGCTTATGTTGGATAATAAAAAAGTTAGGCACTTTAACAACTAGCCCTGTTTTTCGTCAATACAGGGTGTTTTTAAATAAGTACGGCAAACTTTAAGGGATAGTTCTGCATGATAAAATAATGACAGTTTGCTTTATAAACGTATGCCCGCAAATGCTTCGTTTCCGAGATAGGGGTGTTGAAATTGTTCTTACAAACTGACGATTTATTTATTGCTCTAAAACGGGTTGTGATATGCAAATGGGATTTGGTAGATTTTAAGAGAAAGTTATTGCGCATTTTTTGGCATACAATTAAGAATTTTATATTCGCATAAAATACGGGATACGGGATATATCTAAAATGTTTATACCCGTATGCACGCCAATGGTGAATATAAAATTCTCAATTCTATGCCAAAAATGCGCAATAACTACCTCTTAAAATCTACCAAATTTCATTTTTATATCACAAACCGTTTTACAGCAATAAATAAATCGTCAGTTTGTAAGAACAATTTCAACACCCCCTATCTCGGAAACGAAGCATTTGCGGGCATACGTTTATAAAACAAACTGTCATTATTTTATCATGCAGAATTACCCCTTAAAGTTTGCCGTACTTATTTAAAAACACCCTGTATTGACGAAAAACAGGGGTAGTTGTTAAAGTGCCTAGCTTTTTTACTATCCAACATAAGCGAATGAATCAAAAAGCAGAATGTTAAGAAAACCTGAAACTATAGTTTGGTTTTAATTTCAGTATTTTATAAAAGCTAGAACATTCCACAGGGTTTTTCAAAGTTTGAGAAAAAAACACAGTTTGATTCGTGCACCCTGTATACAATGACAATGTACCTGTCTAGCAAAAATATTATTACAGTGATATTGATAAAGAATAAGGCTATAACATATTAAAAAAATTACTTAAGGCTATGGGTACATAATCCGCAAATATTTTACGTGTATCCCTACTTTTTCTGTCTCTACACGGCAAATTACGTGTAGTAAAATTCACACTGGTATGGATATGTAAACATTACTAGAATGTCATTCTACTTGAAAATGTCATAAATAATTTAAAAAGATGGCTTTTGAATGTTCTTGGATAACTGTTATTTTTATAATTGCAAATTATTAATTCAGTTAATAAATGTGATAATTTTTTCGCTAACTATGTTTTCAGTGATTGTAATAATTTATTTGTACAACAAAAACTAATAATCAATCGAGAAAAGAGGAAAAGTGTTAAAGTAATTTTTTAATAATATATTGTTATTATGGAACGCTTAAAATTTTGAACATCTCTAACAACAAAATACTTGGATCACAGGATATATCTGATGTATTCTCTGCTTGGATTTTCCACAAATAATACACAATAAATAACTTTTTATTAAGTTCACGTCTTTAATCAATTATTTATCAAATACACTATATATCAATAATATTTAATCAATTTCTCAAAATATTCCCGATGCAATGTCAAATATTTAAAATTGTCATTGATTGTCAGTGTGTGACTGACAATATATGCTGACAATATTATATTCGGCTGAGTGCGTTATAAGACAAAGACAGATTTGGAAAATATTACCACGGCATTGTGTTAATTTTTTTCGAATCCTGAAAAAACCAATAAATATTTTTGAAAAATTTAAACGCAGAATGAAAGACTAAATTATTACCGAGGACTGAAAGTCCCTTAGAATAAATAAAAAGTTTATTTTGAATGAGATATTTGAAATTAAAAATCACACTAAATTTTCCCTTAGATTTTCACCCCTGTAACTTATTAAAATAAACATTATAGAAGTTCTCAGGGACTTTCGGCCCTCGCTAATAACGTAATCTTTCATTCTGCATTTAAATTTTTCAAAAATACTTATTAGTTTTCTCAGGATTCGAAAAAAATGAATCCCCACTTGAATAGCATTGCAGCCGAAAATACGTACCGATCCTCTTAAATCGGACATCAGGTTTAGGAAATACAAGACATTAAAAATGACCCATTTTTTGGGGTGCCCGTTTTTTGTGCCGGTGAGTGTAGTTTCTTGTTTGAGTGTAATCTTGTTTCTTGTTAAAAAAAAGGTTTTTTTTAACCCTTCAAACAAGTTTTAATGAGTTTTTCCAAGAAGTGCCTGGGATAGGGACCTGACCAAGACAGATCTTCCAGGGGAGGCATCGCCCATCCTCACTTGGGGAGAAAAGACATAGAGAGCTCCGACATAACAGCCATGTTAAAAGCAATGGAGAAACTTACCAGAGTTACAAATAATTTAGTGAAAGTAGAGATCAATAGTGAAGTAAAAAAAAACCTTAAGAGAGTCACCGAAGACATGGAGGGCATTTTCAGACAAGTCGCCCTCGGCAGCATTAAGAAAAAAATAGAATAGTGGAGAAATAGAATAGTGGAGAAAATCGGTGAGGAAGGGACGATTAAGGAGACGGCAAGTGTGTCCACACATATCGACTTCGAAGAGTTCTTTCCCGAAAAAATTAGTGACTTTTCGGTGAGGGGAAAGGTTCCATGACCTGATAAGAGAAAAGCAGGAACTGGGAGGATGCGGAGGAGGTACATACAGATCAGGAGAGGTGGAGTACCTCCCTTAATACTATGACCACAATTACAAGAAAAGGTCAGGAGAAAGAGAACCGGGAGGTCCGTCAGACTGTTTTCATGGTTTCTGTAGAGAAAGGGATGACGGAAATGGACAGGGACATGAGACTACTGATAATTCTCTCTAAATTGAGGGAAGAAATGAAGATACTAGATACCAGTGAGGCGTCTTTAAGAGTAGTGCAGCTACAGAGGTAGAAACCTCAGGAAGCTCCTGGAAGTCACCTTTATTGGTATGGACCTCCACCTCGCACTGGAGGAGTATGAATGCTTGAAAAGGAGAGTGGGGACACAGAAAGTGATCGTGAATGGAGGTGGAAAATCCTACGCCGAGTTGCTCAAGCAAATCAAGGGTAGCGTAGACATGAGGAAGGAGGGAATTAGCGCCAAAAGCGCTAAGAAAACTAGGGACTGGGATCTCCTCCTTGAAGTGGCAGGGAAAGAACAGGCCGAGCTTCTGAAGAAGACTACACGGAGGGAAACACAGTAGAGGACGTCCGGGCTATCAGGTCCACGTGTACATATTCGATATAGACGGAGATGCCACAAAGGAAGAAATCCTGAAACAGGTTCAAAGGTATACCGGAAGTAAGGAGTTTAACGACGTCAAACTCGTCTCTATAAGGGAAAAGAATCCGGTGACGTAGCCGACAGCTCACAGTGCTCGGAGTATATGCCTCAAGAGAGACCCTGCCACAAGGGATGAGGAAAGGGCGAGTGAAAGCAGCTAGGACCATTAATCAGACAGCATACAGGTAAGTAAGTTAGAGAGATTAGAATCATCTAACACGAAGTTCCTTCAAATAAATGTGGGAAGGGCGAGGGTCACTCACGACGTTGCAGAGGCACTCGCACGAAGGGAATGTTATGACATTTGGTCTGTCGACAAAGAGTCATTAAAGATAGGAGATCGGACACGTGACCGTACAAGTGGTGAACCGAGGAGTTGGCATCACCAGACACTCTATTAAGAAAAGATATATTCAGGTATAAGTTGGAGACCTGGTGGTGTACAATTGCTATGTTTCAGCAAACGTTTTGTTTCGAGTATATGAAGAGTACATTGACGACTCGATTATGCAAGAGACTAGGAGGGAGAGTGTACCGGTCATCATGACCGGTGACTTGAGTGTAAATGATCGTTCATGGAACCCACGAGTGCAAGATGGGTGAGGCAAATACATACCTATCAGAATAAATCCGCGCCGTGGGGCTTACCGTGCTAAATGACAATAAGGCACCTACGTTCGTGAGAGGTAATAGTGAAACCTTTCTGGACATCTCGCTGATTTCAACGTCACTTCTAAACAGGGTCGTAAGATGAACGGATTTGGAAGAAGAATGCTTACATAAGTATGCGAGTTCTGAACTAACGAGCAAAAGGAGGAAACGGAAATATGAAGATATCGATCTAAAGAGATTTTTAAATGGTTTTTGTGGATGCTTTTGGCGTGATTGTTCTGAGATGTAAGGATGTAAGTGAGATTGTGTTTAGAGAATTGAAAGGGGAAAAGACACCCTACCACCTTCCAGGGTAGGAGAGACTCCGTTTAATACGGTAGCTCTTTCCTCAGATGGAGGATACACGTAAAAGAGTGAAACAGTCTCAAAGTCACCGTCTAAATATTACCAATTCCGACCCAGTTTACAGTTTTAACAGTTTCGTTACGCCCTGTATATTGTATCGAAGAATCGTAAGTTCTCTCACATGATGTGTGTTTGTCGATTTCACGCTCCCACAATGTTAAGTATTACGTAGTTCTTTCTTGATTCACACGAAAGTCGCATTTATGATCTGTTTTTACGCAGAATATGACGTGATTGTCTTTGAGTGTCTCAGCGATGTTTTGTGGAAACTCGCCGGCAAGGAAGTTAAAAGCTATAAATCCTTCAGTACATTGTTTTTACCGACAAAAAGTCGGGGGTTCTATTTATTTTAGAGTTGGAATATCGATAAGAGCCTTTAAGTGTGTTTATATTATATCTGGATGTCGACATAAACAACGTCTTTAGTGTTAATAAAATTCTTAAGTAGTTGGATTCTCAGAGTTGACCGTTGGTCCTGACTCGGCAATTTTGTGAGAACCGAAAAACTTGTTTATGCAAAAAGTAAGTATCCCTTATTGGTGGACAAATTTGCATGGCGTCAAATTAGGGCTTGGCGAAGTATGATTATAGTTTTCTATTGGCTGAGATTTGATTAATTTGTCGATGGGATGGATTCTGTGATGATTTTGAGAGGGCGTTGATTTTGAGAGATGGTAGTTTGAGAGATCGAGTAAGTCAGTTCCGTGGAAGCCATCAAGCAGTTCAGTTCTGTCATCAAGGACGTTTAGCATTGAGTTCCAGAGTGTTTCAAAATGTAGTTACCAGTTTCCTGGCCGGCTAAGTTGAGCCAGCCCGGCGTATATGATGGTGTGTAGCGTGAGCTCCGGCAATTTTCTCGCTGTTTTTAAGCGAATCGCCGATATGATTTCATACCACTTTTGGTATTAAATAATTTTTTTTATGCAGTCAGATCCAGGAATTATGCAGTATAAGTTTTCTTTTTTCTGATACTAGTTTGAACCCCCTAGTTGGATCCTAAGGTTGCTAGTAAATTTTGATCCCGTTTAATGAAATTTAAAATATTTTTGTTCGAGTAGAAAGCTGAATTTTTCTATGATAACTTTTGTAATGAACTATGGATAACCTTATGTACTGTTGCTGTAGCTATTAATAATGTGAAGTGATTTTCGCGTAGTGAAATAGCGTCTTGGACTTACAAACCAACCAACAACCAGAAGAAACCAGGACAATGATTGTAAAGGTATCATTTTTATGTTTGTAGAACTTTTCGTTTCATTTTTTTTTTTGATTTGGTAATCTGGTCTCAATCTGTAACACCGAGAGATCAGAGATTCATTTTTTTGTTTTTTCATAAATAATGTTTGATTTACAAAATATAAATTTATTATTTCTTTCCTACTCTCTTGAATCGTAAGAACAATAAAGAATTGGCTGAGTATAGCATATTTGAGTATAGAGTAAATAAGGTAAGTTACGTTATAGTATTTTGTATTTTATATATATTTTCTGAGTGATCTATCTATTTTTCTTATTATAGTTCTATTTTGTGAAATTTTGGTTGCGTAAGGTAACCAGTGGCGCCCAATATTTTTTTATTTTCTATTTTACATCCTTAATTCGATTGTTCTATCTTTTTAATTCTTCTAAGCTAATAAGAGTATATCATAACACCTTTTAAGAATCCACCCCTTTTCAAAGCTCTGAGACAGTAGCAACGTCTAGTGAAAATAGCAACGTCTGTACCCAGAATGGGCGGTTGCAAACGGCGTCTGTTCCATAGTGGGCGGCTGAAAACTAAGCCTGGAAGTGGCATGAAGGAAGGCAACGGGATACCACCTTCATTATTTTTTCCCAAGATAATCACATGAATACATTCAACTCAAAAATATCCGGAGGTATAAATGGTTCCCCAATCGGATCTCCGGGGGGAACGGTCTTGAATGTTAGAAATGTACGAGCAAACTTAAGAAAGACATTAAAGATAGGCACCTGGAATACACGCAGCTTATTTGAAGCCGGGAAGCTGGCTAACCTAACTCAAGAAATGTGCAGTCGGGATTATGATAATTAAAAAATTGATGAGAGCTGTCACAGAGTTTGTACCATATTCCGACCGCACAGCCTTGGTAAAAATTGAAGCGAAGCCAAATAATCTCAACATCATACAGGTCTATGCACCAACTACAGATGCAGCAGATGAAGAGGTGGAAAACTTTTATAGTGAAATCAAAGAATTGCTTAAATTGACAAAGAAACATGATGTTAACATAATTATGGGAGATTTTAATTCCAAAATAGGGAAAGGCAGCTTTGAAGACGTAGTTGGACCTTATGGTCTTGGAACAAGGAACGAAAAGGGTGACCGACTTGTACAATTTTGTCAGGAAGAAAACATGAGAGTTACCAACACATGGTTCCAACTCCACCCCCGTCGCCTTTATACTTGGAAATCTCCAGCCGATAGAGCTCAGAACATAATAAGAAATCAGATAGACTTCATTCTCATCAACGGTAGATTCAGCACAACTGTCAAAAGATCTTGCACATATCCTAGAGCAGATGTGCCTTCTGACCATGTACTATTAGTGGCCGTCATAAAGATCGCTCTTTCATGCAAAAACAAGCTCGAAACTCAACAACAGATCGCATTGGATAAACTGAAAGATCCAATGATACAAGCAGAAATAAGTAATGAAATAAACACACAAATTCAAATATTGACGACAAACATTACCGAAGATCTAACACCAACATGGAATACGATTACAAGTGCTGTAACAGACATCATGAAAAGCAACTTGGGGTACAAACCAAATAACAAGAAGCAAAAATGGATGACAGAAGAAATACTATTACTAATGGATGAACGACGACGACACAAGAATGACCCAGATGGCAGCAATATGTATAAAAACATTAACAGGCAAATAAAAGCAAAGATAAGAATAGCAAAAAATGAATGGCTTAAGCAACAATGTATCGATCTAGGACATTTACAACGACAGCACGACGATCGGAATTTACATAAAAAGCTTAAGGAGGCTGCTGGAATATACAGAAAACGAAGATCAACTATTATAGTTAATCAGGATAACCAGGTAGTGCTAGGTGAAAAAGAGAAAATTCATATATGGGAAAACTATATTCAGGAGCTCTTTCATGACGAAAGACCCATGAGTGAAGTTTATACAGACGACCAGCTGACTGGCCCTTCAATTACTAAAGAGGAAATAGAAAAGGCAATATTATATTCAAAAAACAATAAGGCATCTGGACCTGATGAAATCCCTTCAGAAATACTCAAACTACTAGATGAAAGGGGAATTTCAGCACTACATAAAATATTTAATTTTATTTATGAAACTGGTTGCTATCCTCAGCAGTGGTTGCTCTCTACATTTATTCCCCTACCCAAAAAAGTCAGTGCAAAAAGATGTGAGGATCACAGACTCATTAGCCTGATGAGTCACACTTTAAAAATATTCTTAAAAATACTACATCAAAGATTATACAAAAAATGTGAATGGGATATCAGTGATTCTCAGTTTGGGTTTAGGCAAGGTTTGGGAACAAGAGAAGCAATAGTAGCAACACAGGTGTTGGTCCAAAATTGTTACGATCAGAGGAAGGACGTATTCCTGTGCTTTCTAGACTACGAGAAAGCGTTTGATCCTGTCCAACATCACAAGTTAATGCAGATCCTCAAGAAGCTTGATATAGACCAAAAAGACATAAGATGCATTGAAAACTTGTACTGGTATCAGGCAGCACAATTAAAAATAGACAATTCTATATCCAAATCCATACATATAAGAAGGGGTGTTCGGCAGGGATGTGTGCTTTCCCCTCTTTTATTTAACATTTATTCCGGAAGCCATATTTCAAGAGTCTTTGGAAGATGCAGAGATGGGAATCAAAGTGAATGGAGTATTAATCAACAACATACGATATGCTGATGATTCTGTCTTAATTTGCGACAACATAGCAGATCTTCAACAACTTGTCACTATAATAGGAGAATACAGTAAGCGAATGGGATTAGAGATTAATACCAAAAAGACCAAATTCATGATCATCTTCAGAAACTTGGATGCATTTGAAAACTCCACCATAACACTGAATACTAAGTCCATTGAGAGAGTGAGCAAATTCAAATACCTAGGAACGTGGCTTTTTGAAGACTGGGCATCGGACAGGGAAGTAAAATGTCGCATTGAGCAAGCTCGATAAGCTTTCGTAAAATTCAGGAAGGTACTGAGCTGCTCAGAGTTCGACCTTACACTGAGACTAAGGCTACGGCTCCACGGGCGAGAAATTGACGCTAGCAGTAGCAGTAAAATGAACTTAAGGTTCCGCGGAACGGAATAGGAATAGCCGAACTGTACCGACTACAGGACTTGTGCGTAGTCGGTTCAGTTCGGCTATTCCCATTCCGTTCCGCGGAACCTTAAGTTCATTTTACTGCTGCTGCTAGCGTCAATTTCTCGCCCGTGGAGCCGTAGCCTAAGGTTTACTAAATGCTACGTGTGGTCGGTGCTGCTATATGGCATAGAGGGCTGGACACTCAAAACGAGGGATATAAACAGATTAGAAGCCTTCGAAATGTGGCTTTATCGCTGTATCCTAAAGATACCATGGACGGCGAAAGTCACAAATGTGGATGTCCTTAAAAGAATCAACCAAGAACGTCAGCTTTTCGAAAACATCAAGAAAAGAAAAACGGCGTATTTGGGTCACATTATGCGAAACGAAAAATACCAGTTCCTTGAACTTATAATCCAGGGTAAAATTGAAGGCAAGAGAGGAATAGGACGCAAGAAAATGTCCTGGCTCCGAAACATAAGGCAATGGACAGGGATTACCGACATACAATCACTGATACACCTTGCAAGAAACAGAGAGTTAATGGAAAATGTGATCGCCAACATCCATTAGTGGATTTGCATTTGAAGAAAAAGAAGAAGAGACAGTATGTCGGAAGGATGTAACGGAAGTATGAGGATGTAACGGAATCTAAAATAAAGTTTATCAAGTTTAATTATATTCTTAATAACAGTATGTATACAGTACAAGTTCACTGCACTGGGATCCAAAACAAAAAACTCAGGTTAGGTATGTTTCATGTCAAAATTTATGAAGTTACTTCAATGTAGACATGACAGACTTGCGCGAAGCATGAACATGCGCAGAGTGCAGAAGGCTGTATAATATGGAAAATTTTTTTATATAAAAAAACGGCAAAAAGCCTAATGGTAGCACATGAAGTAAATTGAAATTTAAATGTAACAATAAAACTTATGACCTTGAATGACTGTTCCTTTGCAAATGGGAATGAATATCATTATTATAATATGGATTATATATAAATGTATGTGGTAAATCAATCTAACGAAATACCTGACTACAATGATGCATGGAATATTACAAGGAAGAAATGTGAGATATAATATAAATGCATTATGTACTTACTGAAACAGCGGACACGTCGCGTTGCGGGAAATATAATTCTTTTATATGAATATGTTTCCAGATGTATTCAAGTTTAATTTATTAGTTTTCCCACATGTATTAGGCGTTCGATTTACTTTTAGTTACATTTCATTTGGTTTCAATTCCGTCACAAACAATGAGAATAAAATCTCAGACGTGTCCGCGGCGAGTATACTGACCACACTAAAGTTTCTCGCTTACGATTTTGCCTAGGACCAAGCAAGTCCGAGGAGCGACCTCTGTTGGTTTCTCAGTCGCCATAGGCGGGCGAAGAAAAATTATTGAAGGGCAACGGGTAACCGTTACATTCTCCCTCATCTCCAACAAAAAAAAGGAAAACTTCTAGAAGTTTCCTTTTTTTTTATTTTCCAGAACGGACTGACGCTAGGGCGAACCTGAGGATGGACACGGTAAAGGAGTAACGTTGTGGTATAAAAACATAATGATGGTAAGCTCAACAGTCATTGTATTTGCGGAGGAGACGGAACAAAAAACCGAGACGAAGTAATACAGCCAGTATAGAGGCCACGCGAGATATATTTAATCATGTTTGCAGAAAGTATAAAACATAAAAGGGATGTGTAACTGACCGACATAAGTTATTCAACAAGATAATTTACTTTAATTTAGTAAACCCAAAGATAGAGAAAAACAAATAATTACGCGTTAATCACTTATATTCTAAATATAATTATACAACCTTATAGAGTAAGTCAACTCTTAACACTACTTACTATCTACATTCTCATTATTTACATAGTAAATCATCATTAAAACTAAATTACAGGTGTTTATTAACAACCTCTAACACAATATTACCAAGAACCATACACAACAATCAAACTACAACACATCCTATCAACTTTACCCAACATTGACACTAGAGCGAACAGATTCTATTAATCACCCAAGAGTTCAATGAGGGACGAATTCATTAGGACCAGTTAAAACTACATTACTACAAACCTAAACATATATGATATGGTTCCGGATATCAACAACATCTAAAACTCAAGGTAAGCGATAATCCATAACATCTACTCGCTTTCATAACAGTAGGAAGACACAATCTAGATAAAGATACTAGCAAACCCACTATACTCATGGTATAGGGTATGCTAAAAGTATAAAAAGATAATTGCAAGCCCACATCTACTTGTGGTATGCACAAGGTAAAAGATAATAAAATCCCAACTGTAATACCTAAACTGTACTATTGACGTGGTCCAATTTTTTACTCACGACAAGCACAGAGAAGGACAGATTCTTAGGACTTTATAATAATCAAGATAAAGATAAGATATATATTCAATCAAGATATAGATAAGAGATAAAGTTATCAAGGTAAAGGTATGAGATAAACTCAAGGTAAAGATAAAGCTAAACTCACTTCAGGTAAAGGTAAAGATAAACTCACATCTCCCTTTTCATATTTAAGGCAGAAGGACATCTACTAACATACTGCTCAGTAGAGAGACAAATAAGGTAACTCAAATACTCACATCAACTAATCCAAGGAAGTGGTAGAGAGACAGGTAACCAAACATAAGGTAATATGATATGTTACAACTCAAATCATTTGAAAGATAATAACATAGGAGATGACAACCAAGTTAAACAGACTTACTTACTGCTGAATATCAGAACGATCCAATTATATATGACACATTCTAATTTCAGTCTAAGAGACACTCTAGGAAAACTGATAGGTATTGGTATATTCCTGAGCCAAGTGAAGGGCACAAGTCCAGGGTGATCAATCCTGAACCCACGCTAAAACACCGACACAGTTAAGTGAATGCCTAAGCTTTATGGCTTTGGTTCGAACCTATACAAAACCATAAATCAAAGAAAATATTTGAAATGTGTTCCTAATTATCCCCATAAATACTTATTTAACTCAGAATTCAAGATGGGGAAAATTCCCATTATCCATCTTGTACTCCTATGATAGGCAGTTTGGGCTTTCAAGACACAACTAACAGCAAAATGAACAAGTCCATAAACTAAGATATTAACCAACATTAAGATAAGATAAAATAAGATAAAAGGCACAACAACAGATGTTAACCAGGTAAACAAAATAAATAAGCAGATCTTAATTTAATCTTCATCTGAAGATGAACCATCTGAATTATCAGACAAGTTATGTGGACCTACAGTCTTATCCTCAAGTAAATCTTTGACATGAAACCTTCCTAGTTTCCTGCCAGTGGAGGTTTCCTTCAACTCATAGATCAAAGGAGAAATAACCTTAATAACGGTGCAAGGTATGTATTTTTGACACAGCTTGGCAGATTGGAAATTTACTTTATCAGATTTAACAAAATTTTTCTTTAAAACGGAATCTCCAACTCTGAAAGATAAGGCTCGCTTTCTCAGGTCATAACGGCTCTTATTTCTGTCATAAGATGCTTTCAAGCGTTTGCGAACATCCACATATATGTCAGGAAGATGCTGAATATCTTCTAAGCGGTGTAACTTATCTGATATTGCAGGAAAATTGCAGCAAAGATAAGGCTCGCTTTCTCAGGTCATAACGGCTCTTATTTCTGTCATAAGATGCTTTCAAGCGTTTGCGAACATCCACATATATGTCAGGAAGATGCTGAATATCTTCTAAGCGGTGTAACTTATCTGATATTGCAGGAAAATTGGTAGCGTTTTCTGAGATTTTACCAAAATAATCACCAGAAAGAGGAACATGACGTCCAAACATTAAGTACGATGGAGGACATTTGGTTATTTCGTGAGAAGAGGTCCTGATAGCTTGTACTACAGAGTGGATATGAGTATCCCAAGCTCTCTGATCCGGAAATGAATATGTTAACTAATGTTAACTCTTTCAGTGGGATTAATTTGAGGATGATAGTTCGCATTGTACCAGATCTTTTGTACATTATATTTAGACATGAGATCGCGAAAAGCCTTAGCTATAAACTGGGGTCCATTGTCGCATGACACGATCTGTGGAACACCATAAATTAGGAAAACTTCATTCTCTAGATACTTGATAATGGCTGAAGTAGTTGCTTTAGACATCGTATGAACCAAAGGAAATTTTGTAAAGTAATCAACAACTACTAAGGCATATTGAGCACCTTTATATGACCTAGGATAAGGACAAATAAGATCTAAAGATATAAGTTGGAATGGAAAATCAATCAGTCGATAATTACCCATTAAACCTGATTGGGGAAGATTTGTCGACTTGCACGTAGCACAAATTTTGCATCGAGCGAGATAACTACGAATAGTCTGACGCATATTCGGCCAGTAATACAGTTCAGATATACGACAGTAAGTTTTGTAGAAGCCAAAATGAGCTGCAGTAGGATGGTCATGAAAATTGGCCAAAACCTCTGCTCTATTTGCTGTTGGAACGACTATCTTCCATTCAGACATTCCCGTGAGGGCATCCATAGAACTTAAAACATGTTTATATAAAACACCATGCTCAACTTTAAAATCGGGAAATTTACCTGGAACATTCTGGACATCATACAACATTTTTCGATACCAGTCATCTGGTTGTAAAGTAGATAAATCTAACAAGTTAATATCAAAAGTTCTAGATAGTGCATCAGCGACTACTACACCTGCAGCTTTACGATGAACAATTTTATAATCATATTGTGCCAATTTTAAAATCCACCTAGCCAAACGAGGAGATGGGTTCTTCATACTCTGTAACCACACCAAACTACTATGGTCAGTTATGACCGTAAACGAACGACCTTCCAGAAAATATCTGAAATGCTCAATACCAGTAATTATAGCTAACAACTCTTTTTCGGTTGTAGTATAATTTTTCTGGGCTTTGTTTAATTTCCTGCTTGTATAGGCTATAGGGTGTTCCTCTCCATCGACAATTTGATAGAGTACACCACCAGATGCTGTGTTTGAACAATCAGTCATCAAATAGAAAGGCTTAGTGAAATCTGGGGCTACCATAACTGGGGAGTTGGTGAGAGCCTCCTTGATTTTAATGAAAGCTTCATTAGCTTCAGGACTCCACACAATGTTTTGTCCCTTTTTCCTATTTTGAAGCAAATCAGTGATAGGGGACAACAAGGTAGAATAAGACTTAACAAACTTTTTATAATAGCCCACCATTCCTAACAATCGACGGACCTGGGTGGTATTTTTAGGCACAGGAAAATCACGAATAGCTGACACCTTGTCAGGGTCAGTATGTAAACCATGAGAATCTACAACATATCCTAAAAACTTAATAGAATCACGACAAAGGCTGCTTTTATCTAAGTTAATAGTCAAATTTGCATCTTTGAGACGCTGAAACAACTGTTGCAATACAGAGATATGAGTGTCGAAATCAGGAGTAATGACTAGAATATCATCAAGATAATATTGACAATAGGGATCTAAAGCAGGACCTATTACCCACGTTGGGCGCCAATTGAAACCTCTATACTCTGGGTATAGAGATTTTTGAAGAGAAGAACAGACAAAAGATGGGGAAAAATAGATGAGCAGAGATTTAAGACGACAAGAAGAGGGGCTTAGCTCAGGAAAAAAAGTTAAAAGGGCAGAGAGACACTAAATCTCAAGTGAGTATTCGGGCTAGCTTCAATACACCGAATATTGGCGTTGGAGATAGGAGAAGAAAATTTGGTAATGAAATGATAGCAACTAGGAAGAAAATGAGACCTGCAAACACAAAATGGAAGAAAAATAGATAAGAAAGCTAGAGATAAAATAATATCGAGATACAACAAAGAAAGAAGAAGAACAAAGGGCGCCAACTCGAACGAACAACTCGGCTCTCAGAACCAAGAAGTTGGACAGGTTCGAGATTTTGAAGTAACGAACAACAGGAACTCTATGACACTGGTTACAACCACCTGAAATACAAAATACTAAATACTGATCTTGTCTTGCTATGTCATATACTGGTAATACAGACTGAAATAAAACACTAACCTTAATACATACAAATATATTAATAATAAATGTTAAATATTAACAATTTACATATAACGCAACGTAATAACAGTGATAGTGGATGGGGAAAAATCAAATAGGACCGCAAAGGCCACTTAACAAGCAATTATCCACTATCACTGGCCAATCAAAGGTATTAAAATCAAAATCCAAATCAAAAGTCCGTCAGAATAGCACTAAGTCCTTACAACTAAAAAGTTAGTAATTATTTCCTAAATTGAACTAGCCTAGAGTGAGATAGGTAAACTACAATAACAGCTACGGTTGCAAAAAAATGTATGTCACCTAGCAAAATTACTTATATAAATGAGTGGGTCAGTGACTCTATATACAATGTAAAAACCTACAAGACATATTCCCTATTTTAAAACCTCGACAAAATTTTACCCCCGATTCCATATTAAATTTTAAGATACAGTGATTTATAATTATTATTGACTGATAGCAAGCAAATCTTACAGCTTTATATCACTCCTGACAAATTTATAAATTCAAGTAGTTAAAAGTTGAAATATAATTTAATTTTTACATTGTTTGCAAGATAAAGTTTAAATGTGACAGTGTGTTAAAAAACCAACGATTCTGTGAGTACAAAATTGCATTATTTATATATAACCATAAAATCAGAAGTCAAAAGGCAATATTTTATCGATTTCAATCCAAATTATCGATTATCGACAACAACTTTTTGCTGATTCAAGTAATTAGGCTGCCGTCTAATTTTGTTAAGAGGCCAGGTCCGGCTTCAGATCCGCTGTTCCAATGCATGTAAATTTTCAACGGGACGATGGCTGAACCGGAATTAGCTACTACTTCACGAAATACACCGACTACGTCACATATCTCTTACTCTCATGCATTAAACAGTTTTAAACATCCCTCAAAAGACCAAGGTATCATACTTTCAACCATACAAGGAATACAAGTTTTCGAATATGTAAAAGCTGTTGGATCAATAGTACAGCCCAAAAACGTTATTTGGGCATCCAGAATCGCAAACAACCGCATCTGCATCTACCTCTCGTCTAAATATATAGTTGACCAATTTCTTAGCTCCCACAAACATGTAATTATTGACGGCAACCAAATTGAAGTAAGAAGATTAATAACTCCTGCCCAGAGATTAATCATATCAAGTGTATGTCCTACTATACCTAATAGCATAATTGAAGACCATCTAAAAACTATGGGAATAAAATCCGTCTCCAACATGACGTTTCTACGAGTAGGCATGCAAGACCCGGAATATAGCCACGTGCTTAGCTTTAGAAGGCAAATCTTCATAAGTCCTTTAGAAAATGAATCGATTCCTGACTCATTCCTAATTTCATTCGACAATACATCATATAGATTATACATTTCCATAGACGGTTTAAACTGCTCCAGATGCAAGACGGTCGGACATCAAGATTCTGACTGTCCTTCTTTATCATCATTAAGTAGTCCAATTAATCAAACGGAAACTGACCATCAAGTGAACGTACTCAACTCTGCCAATAAAGAATATAGCCAGCCAGAAGAACAACCACGGAAAGAACACGAAGAAGGTACCCAGACATTAAAGGAACCGAAACTTAACATCACAAAAAATCACGAATTAACATCAGCAACAAACGACCAAACCACTTCCATACAAACAAACAAAGAACTACAGATTTCGTCACAACCACAAATATCCCAAGATTCAGTAATTGAAAGCGATAGAAAAATCTCTGAAGCTATTCATGTTACTAAAAGACAAATTTCCACTTCTCCCGAAATCCTTGAAAATGACCTACCTCCTCCCACTACTGAAAAACAAAAAAATAAAAAGCCTAAAACTCAAGATTCTATTCCAGATATTCTCAATGAAATTAAAGAAAAAATTGAAAATAGAATCCCTTCCTTCACACTTTCATTTCATGAAATATGTGATTTTCTGTCAAATTCCCTTCACTCAAAACATCCTGAACTTATTGCTAAAAATTATTCAAATGAAAGCGATGAAATCAAAGAAATTCTAAACTTTATATATTCTCAAACACAAAATAAAAGTTTAAAAAACAATATTACCAGATTGAAGAAGAAACTACTTCTAAGCAGTCTTTCTTCTACTGACGAAACTGACTACGAATCAAGTTCTCAAGTAAATAGTTAAAATGGCCAATAATACATTCATATTACAGTGGAACCTCAATGGTTATTTTACCCATATAGAATCCATCAAGCTTCTTATAAACGATTATCTTCCTTTAGTCATATGCATAGAAGAAACCCATTTCAAACATCAAAATGTAACATTAAAAAATTATGTTCCTTTTCTAAGAAACCGAGTTACAGATCATTCAAGCGGCGGAACAGCAATTTTCGTAAGGGATGACATAGAGTCAACCGAAATACAACTGCAAACAAACCTGGAAATAGTTGCAGTGTCAGTCACCCACAAAATGAAAATCAATATTTGCAACGTATACTTACCTCATCCTACTGATTTAGATATAACTGAACTAAGCAATGTTTTAAACCAAATTCCACACCCAAAAATAATATTAGGCGATTTTAACTGTCACAACAGTACCTGGGGAAGTAACAAAACCGACAAATGTGGTAATCTCTTAAACAATCTCATCGACAATTTAAATTTAGTGTTACTGAACACTGGCAAATCTACTAGGTTCAATTCATACAATGGTACATTTTCAGCTATAGATCTCTCTTTATGCAGTCCGTCGCTAGCTACTTTATTATACTGGGACACATTGGGGTATTTATATGATAGTGATCATTTCCCTATCACAATAAACATAGATACTAATGATATATTGACTTTTCCAATTCACCAAACATGGAAAATAAAGTCAGCTGACTGGGATTTGTATCGAACACTTATAGAAGGACAAACAAACAACTTTAATTTAACCAATACCGCAAACGAAAATCTGGAACTATTTAATAATATTATTATTTCTGCAGCAACAATCGCAGTGGGAAAAACAAAATCAAGTAAAAGGCAGCCAGTTCCTTGGTGGAATAACGAAATTGCGCAAGCACTTACTTTGTCTAAACACGCTTTCAACGTTTATAAGAAACATAAAACTATCGATAACCTTATAATTTTTAAAAATCTCAGAGCAAAAAGCAGACAATTGATCAAGAAAGGAAAACGAGACAGTTGGAAAAAGTATGTGGCTTCAATAAATCCTTCCACTCCCATAGGCGACATATGGAACAAAGTACGCAGAATAAAAGGAACAAAATACTTCCGAGGCATAGATACGCTATCATACAATAACCAAATGCATTCAAACAAGGTAGCTATTCCAGAAATACTAGCAGATATATATGAACTTAATTCTAGTGATTCCAACTATAGCATATCTTTTTTAGAATATAAAAATCTAATGGAATCGTCAAATATACAAATCACCGAGAGCGACAATCCAATAAACAAACCCATAAGTCTTCAAGAATTAGAATTTTGTTTAAGCGCAAAAAATTCGACGCCAGGACCTGATGATATCCACCCTCTTTTCTTACGAAATCTTCCTCTAAATGCAAAACTAATATTAGTTGATATTTTTAATAATATTTTCATTCAGCACTACTTTCCTGATCTATGGTCGCAAGCAACTATAATTCCAATCCTTAAATATAATAAACCAAAAGACGATCCAAATTCCTATCGTCCAATCTCACTTACTTGCTGTACCTGCAAACTTTTAGAAAAAATCCTTAATTATCGTCTTAAATGGTATCTCGAAAACAATAACCTAATAAGTATCAGACAAAGTGGATTTCGTACGGGTAGATCCACAACAGACAATCTAATAACCCTTGAATCAGCTGTACATGAATCTTTTCTGCACAATCAAAAACTTATTGCCGTATTTTTTGACATAAGAAAAGCTTTTGACACAACATGGAGACATCTTATACTAAAAACACTTCAAGAATGGAATGTCCAAGGGCATATGTTGTCGTTTATTAAAAATTTTCTAGAAACACGAACTTTTCGAGTTAGAGCCAATGGATTCACATCTTCCAGACGAGTACTGCAAAATGGCACTCCACAAGGATCTACTCTAAGTCCTACACTCTTTCTGATTGCAATAAATAGTATTATACATCAAATAAAGCTGCCTGTATTTACTAGCCTATATGCAGACGACTTAGTCATTTATCTAAAAACAAATAATGTAACTCTGGGATCACATATATTGCAAACGGCCTTACATACAATTGAAAACTGGTCGCAAAACACGGGTTTTATATTTTCTGGCGAAAAGACACGTTATTTAATTTTTAGCAAAAGGAAAGACTATCCTAATATTCAATTAACACTTAACGGAGTTATGCTGAAGCAGTCAGAAGAAATAAATTTCTTAGGACTTTCTTTTGAACGTGACTTAAAATGGAAAAACCACGTAACGAATCTGCAACGTTCTTGCCAATCCAGAATTAACCTACTAAAAATGCTGTCAAATACCTCTTGGGGGGCTGATACAACAACTTTACTTAATCTATATAGATCATTAATAAGAAGTAAATTAGATTACGGCTGTTTATGCTACGATACTGCTAACAAAACATCTTTAAAAAAACTTGACTACATTCAAAATACGTGCTTGAGATTGGTTTTAGGTGCCACACGAACTAGTCCAGTAAGTAGTTTACAAGTTCTGGCTAATGAACTCCCTTTAAGCCAACGAAGGCAACTTCTATCACTGAATTACGTTGCCAGAATTTCAGCAAACAAAAGCAACGTAACCTACTCAACAATATTCTACAGAACAAATATATCTTCTGATCATTACGAAAACATTGCAAGAAATATGCTACCATTTCCTGAGCGAACAAAACGTATTGGTTTTAATTTAGAACAGTTCAGTCTCACTATACCCATTCATGTAAATTTTCCTCCCTGGATGATCAATCCTCCAAAAATAGATATGTCTCTAAAAGATCTCCCTAAACATTCCACACATCCTTTCCTTATCCAGCAAGCTTTTAAAAATTTAATTTCCAAATACCCAACAACTCATCGAATCTTCACTGATGCTTCCAAATGTGATGAAGGACATGCTGCAGCTTATATCTGCGGAAACATCAAGTCTACCGTACGAATCCCAACAAATTGTTGTATATATACCGGAGAACTTACAGCAATTCACCAGGCAATGAAAAAATGTGGTTCTATCCATGAAAGCAAATTTGTGATTATCACCGATTCAATGAGCGCATTACTTGGGATAAAACAGCTATATACAACTCACGCTATTCTTCTCAAAATCAAAGAAGAATTATCTTATCTACAGAATCAACAGAAAGATATTCTCTTCATCTGGGTACCTTCCCATATGGGAATAACTGGCAACGAGGAAGTGGACTCTCTAGCAAGCAATGCAACTACCGACCAAAGTATTTCTATCACAGATCAAATACCTTGGACTGATCACAAAGTAAATATCAAAGGTCATGTCCACAGAACGTGGCAAACTACTTGGGATCAGACTAACAACAAACTAAAAGAATGCCTAAGTCAAGTAGGAACTAAACTCATGTTACCAAGAAATAGAAAAGACCAAGTCATCATCAACCGACTCCGAATAGGACATACGTTACTAACACACAAGCATATCTTCAACAAGGAGGCCGCTCCGATGTGTACCAATTGCAACACGCAACTGACAGTGAAACATATAATTATCGAGTGTCCAGTGTACCAGAAAGAAAGGATCGCGTGTGCTCTTAGTGACAATATTAAAAGTGTACTGACTTCAAACCTAAACTCCTTATTAAATTATCTCAAAATGACTAAACAATACACCAGATTGTAAAGCATGTTTATATAATAATATGTATCTTACTGTTTGTGTATGTCCCCCCGCTAATAACCCTTAGTGGTTGATGCGGGTTTATGTGTGTAAATAAAAAAAAAAAAAAAAAAAATTATTATTGAAAAGGAAGACCTGATTTTATTTATTTAAGCAAATTACTAATTATATAGAACCAAAGAAAGAAAAAACAACGACCTAAAACCTATCTATCACGAAAATATGTACCACTTAGTTCACCTATTTGTATATATACAATTAGTTTACAGAGTAACAAATCTAGATTACCTAAAGTAAATAATTAAAGTAAATAAGAACTTATCTTGTACAACAGCCGATGGTTAAAAAAATAAAAGTCCTTAGGAAAAATCCTTTTGGCACAACAAAGCTAGTTGGCTGCTGTGGTGGGTAAGTCTTATTGGAGAATCCTGGATGTTGTCAACTCAGGTAGTGGTTTTCTTCAACAAAAACAGCACACTCTATGAGTGAACCATGGCAAAGTTGCTAATAATATTGCTGGTACATACTTCAAGTGAGGTAAGGTAACTAAATGATTAAACCACTAATTGACTGTGGCTAAGTTACTGAATGAGGATGTAACGGAATCTAAAATAAAGTTTATCAAGTTTAATTATATTCTTAATAACAGTATGTATACAGTACAAGTTCACTGCACTGGGATCCAAAACAAAAAGCTCAGGTTAGGTATGTTTCACGTCAAAATTTATGAAGTTACTTCAATGTAGACATGACAGACTTGCGCGAAGCATGAACATGCGCAGAGTGCAGAAGGCTGTATAATACTTATGGAAAATTTTTTTATATAAAAAAAACGGCAAAAAGCCTAATGGTAGCACATGAAGTAAATTGAAATTTAAATGTAACAATAAAACTTATGACCTTGAATGACTGTTCCTTTGCAAATGGGAATGAATATCATTATTATAATATGGATTATATATAAATGTATGTGGTAAATCAATCTAACGAAACACCTGACTACAATGATGCATGGAATATTACAAGGAAGAAATGTGAGATATAGTATAAATGTATTATGTACTTACTGAAACAGCGGACACGTCGCGTTGCGGGAAATATAATTCGTTTATATGAATATGTTTCCAGATGTATTCAAGTTTAATTTATTAGTTTTCCCACATGTATTAGGCGTTCGATTTCCTTTTGGTTACATTTCATTTGGTTTCAATTCTGTCACAAACAATGAGAATAAAATCTCAGACGTGTCCGCGGCGAGTATACTGACCATACTAAAGTTTCTCGCTTACGATTTTGCCTAGCGCCAAGCAAGTCCGAGGAGCGACCTCTGTTGGTTGCTCAGTCGCCATAGGCGGGCGAAGAAAAATTATTGATGGGCAACGGGTAACCGTTACACCAACTCACCTTATTGTTAGACCACCTTGATATTTTTGTACTACCTTACTTTGACCCAGTAAGAACATATACTGTTCTTTATTTTATTTTACGTTTTTTTGAAGTTTTGCCGACGGATGGTAGACATTTTTTTGCTTTTGGTTTGCTTTGGTTTGCTCTTGCTTATGGGGCCTATGAGTTCCGATTTTTTTGTTGTTAGGAGTTGTTGTTTGGCAGTGTGAGTGACCAGACACTGGGGAAGCTTAGGGTTTTGATTTGGGATAAACTCGGCAGTTGACCCGTCGGAATGAGAAGTTGTTCATGGTTGCAATTCAGCAACAGATCCAGTGTTTTTCGGGATTCTTGCGCTTTGTTAGTAAACTTATCACAAGCATATCTTTGAATCCAACCAGGTTGTGAAAATGTTTTGCTCTTTAGTTATTTTCTGTATGTGTAAAATCACAATTTTTATTTTTGGACAGGACCGTAATTTACTATTTCAAATCTGTTTCGTTGTGAAGAATAGTTCTTAAAGCATTCTTTATTTTCTTTTTAATTTTTGATTTTATCGATTCCTTTGACTGCTTGCTTATTTTTTTATTTGTTCTTTTTTTTTAATTCGTTTTACGCCCTAGCGTACTTTATCTTCATAATTTTTATTTGTCCGTGTTACAGGAAAAGTTACACTGATGTGAACTTTGTCCTATTTTGTGTAAATATTTGTATATAGTTTAGTTTTTGTTTATTTTAGTTTGTCAGATTTTAGTTCTTGCTACCCCGACCAAACTTTCTATTAATTTTAAGGGTGTTAGTAAAACTTGGTCTTATTTTATTTTTTCTATATCTTTGGTGGAATATGGTACTTTTTTTGGTTGTGTAACCTGGAATGTTAGACACTACCGACTATGATCCCATTCACTGATTATGACCCTACCTGATTATGAATCACCGACTATGACCCCATTCACTGATTATGTCCCTATTTATATTAGGCGTCTGATAACGCGTTAGATATCATTTATTCTGGTTATCACAACTAATCTAAGCATCCACCACCCCATTTTTTTTGTAAATAAATATCTTTGTCCAGTTACTAACGATAGTTTACCTTTGAAGAACTAAAATGGTTCGTAAACTATCGGCAACCTTTTTTTTGTGTGTATATGTGTTCGTTTTGTTAGATAACAGCTTGTAGCGTTATCAAACTATGTTGTCCTTGGAGTTAGTCGTAAATGAAAGACTTTACGCATCCAAAACAAGGACAACATGTTATTTTATGTTTTTTTATGGCGTTAATGATGCATACCATCATTATTCGTATGTTATTTGTGGTGTTAGTCAGGTATGAGATACTCCCATGCGTCCATTATAACGATAACATACCTTGGCTAGATTTTGTTGCTGATGACGTAGAGCGTCGTCGTCTTTTTTGTGCGTTATTTTGTTAACGATGACGCGCAGTGTCGTCGTATTTGACGATTGAGATTTATTTGTGTTTAGGATGACGCGTTGCGTTATCGCATTTTTTTTGAGTTTATTTGAGCTTATGACGACGCGTTGCGTGGTCGTATTTTGTTTTCGATTTTGTCTATGCGTTGTGAGTGTATTTGTTAGCGTGAGCCTAAGGTCTCTGAACAATTACACGACGATTTAGTTATTTGTGTTTTGGGACAACAATTTCGTGTTGTCATTGCTAAAATATTTTAAGGGTCCTGGGTCAATGAATCCTTGACTTCTCCTGTATATATTTATTTTAGTTCAGTTTGTTTAGCTCTCTTGTTATTAGTTTTACACTATGACAAATTGCTAATTAGTTTATTTAGCTTTGCTTTTGTTTATTTTAGTTTTGCTGTAATTATTTTGTTATCAGTGAACCCACTGTAATTAATTACTTATTTAGTAGTTTGCTTTTGTTTATTTTGTTTTTTGTTTTGAATCAATTCTTTTTGTTTTGGTTGAATTGATATCGTTAAGAACTTTTCTTCTTGACATTTACCCTTTTGTTTTCAAATTTATATTTTTGTTTTAACGTTTTTTTAAAATATATCTCTTGTCTTTGTGGGAGTTTCCTTATTTGTGAAATTTTTTTGGCCATCCTTTTTTCTTCTTTTTGTTTCGTAGTTTCAACTTGTAGTTGGAAAGTTTCAATTGCTGGTTGGAAGCTGATTTTTTTTTACTTTTTGATGCGAATAGCATGCCTGTTGGCCACCCGCCTTTGCTGAGCTGGAAGCACCACACTTTTCCGTTTCCAGAAACTTCAGCATTGGTCTGTTCCACTCTTTTGGTTAGGTTAGAGCCATTTTATTAAAAATCTGCTATTGGTAGTTGTGCTTAAGAGCCAACGAACCGCTCCTGGAGTCGACTCGTCAAGTCGAATGTCCAGTTTAACTTTTTTGTCGTGAGATTGCATTATGTTAATCTTCTTCTTTTTTGTTTTGACCGTTTCATTTTTTTTTTTATTTTTTTTCCGATTTCAAACTGGTTTGCACGACGTTGAAATCGTGGGGGAGGCAGTGAAACAATCTCAAAGTCACCGTCTAAATATTACCAATTCCGACCCAGTTTACAGTTGTAACACTTTCGTTACGCCCTGTATATTGTATCGAAGAATCGTAAGTTCTCTCACATGATGTGTGTTTGTCGATTTCACGCTCCCACAATGTTAAGTATTACGTAGTTCTTTCTTGATTCACACGAAAGTCGCATTTATGATCTGTTTTTACGCAGAATATGACGTAATTGTCTTTGAGTGCCTCAGCGATGCTTTGTGGAAACTCGCCGCCAAGGAAGTTAAAAGCTATAAATCCTTCAGTAAATTGTTTTTACCGACAGAAAGTCGGGGGTTATATTTATTTTAGAGTTGGAATATCGATAAGAGCCTTTAAGTGTGTTTATATTATATCTGGATGTCGACATAAACAACGTCTTTAGTGTTGATAAAATTCTTAAGTAGTTGGATTCTCAGAGTTGACCGTTGGTCCTGACTCAGCAATTTTGTGAGAACCGAGAAACTTGTTTATGCAAAAAGTAAGTATCCCTTATTGGTGGACAAATTTGCATGGCGTCAAATTAGGGCTTGACGAAGTATGATTTTAGTTTTCTATTGGCTGAGATTTGATTAATTGGTCGATGGGATGGATTCTGTGATGATTTTGAGAGGGCGTTGATTTTGAGAGATGGTAGTTTGAGAGATCGAGTAAGTCAGTTCCGTGGAAGCAATCAAGCAGTTCAGTTCTGTCATCAAGGAAGTTTAGTTTTGAGTTCCAGAGTGTTTCAAAATGTAGTTACCAGTTTCCTGGCCGGCTAAGTTGAGACAGCCCGACGTATATGATGGTGTGTAGCGTGAGCTCCGGCAATTTTCTCGCTGTTTTTAAGCGAATCGCCGATATGATTTCATACCACTTTTGGTATTAAATAATTTTTTTTATGCAGTCAGATCCAGGAATTATGCAGTATAAGTTTTCTTTTTTCTGATACTAGTTTGAACCCCCTAATTGGATCCTAAGGTTGCTAGTAAATTTTGATCCCGTTTAATGAACTTTAAAATATTTTTGTTCGAGTAGAAAGCTGAATTTTTCTATGATAACTTTTGTAATGAACTATGGATAACCTTATGTACTGTTGCTGTAGCTATTAACAATGTGAAGTGATTTTCGCGTAGTGAAATAGCGTCTTGGACTTACAAACCAACCAACAACCAGAAGAAAACAGGACAATGATTGTAAAGGTATCATTTTTATGTTTGTAGAACTTTTCGTTTCATTTTTTTTTGATTTGGTAATCTGGTCTCAATCTGTAACACCGAGAGATCTGAGATTCATTTTGTTTGTTTTTTAATAAATAATGTTTGATTTACAAAATATAAATTTATTATTTCTTTCCTTCTCTCTTGAATCGTAAGAACAATAAAGAATTGGCTGAGTATAGCATATTTGAGTATAGAGTAAATAAGCTAAGTTACGTTATAGTATTTTGTATTTTATGTATATTTTCTGAGTGATATATCTATTTTTCTTTTTATATTTCTATTTTGTGAAATTTTGGTTGCGTAAGGTAACCAGTGGCGCCCAATATTTTTTTATTTTCTATTTTACATCCTTATTTCGATTTTTCTATCTTTTTAATTCTTCTAAGCTAATAAGAATATATCATAACACCTTTTAAGAATCCACCCCTTTTCAAAGCTCTGAGACAGTAGCGACCATGGCCATGTTCCTTGTTGTGTAACACCCTCTTTTTGGGGCACGTTTCAAGAGTTACCGGTTTTGTAGAGGCGGTACCCTTTACTGAGTCGGAACTCAGCGATAGCATTAGACGGATGTCTCCAATGTCAGGAGCATCCAAAAGGCACCAGCTGTGGGAGCACTCCAAATAGAATTCTATTTTAGTGACGTCACGTTGCCTAGCAACCGTCGATTCTCCCATTATGAAATTCTATTTTGTGACGTCAGCAAAATAGAATTCTATTTTGACGTCACGTTGCCTAGCAACCGTCGATTCTCCCATTATGAAATTCTATTTTGTGACGTCAGCAAAATAGAATTCTATTTTGCTGACGTCACAAAATAGAATTTCATAATGGGAGAATCGACGGTTGCTAGGCAACGTGACGTCACTAAAATAGAATTCTATTTGGCGTGCTCTCGGCCCTGGCATAGACGGAGTCAAGCTGGAGACGCTAAGACTCGTCGCACAACCGAACCAAAAGAGGTCAGCATTTCAATGGCATTACTATTTTATACATCATCAATCATCATTGTTATTTGGGTTGTATAAAATCAGGCTATATAAAAATTATATAATATTTTGGTTCGTCAAAAAGTATATTACCATATGATTATTGATCATGGCCCGAATCGTAAAAATGGTCTCCGAGGGCGCCGCGCACATTATAATAGAAATAGCGGGTATTTATACCTACGAAAGGCGCCCAAATGATAAAAATGGTCTTCGAGGGTTGCTGCGCGTTGTATCTAAGCTATTTATTATTCGCTCCGAGCGTTAACAAAGTGTCAAAGCAAAATAGATCGACCTGCTCATGGTGGCGGTTTTTTGAAATTTTATAAGGACGCTTTGTGTATGTTTAAATGAGACATTTAAAAAAAAATGCCGTGTCACGCTAGTGATATTATGTATTAATATAAACAGAAAATAAAAACGCATTTAATCTGATATAAATTCTTCACTTTCCAATATTGATTATCAGTTTGATTTTGTATTGGCTCCGTGCGTCTTCCCTCTATTTACAGTCACGTGACACGCTGTCAGATTTTGTAAGGACGTTTTAACATTGAGTCTTATGGGATTATTTTGTTAAACTTGAATATTTTATTTTGTAGTGATAATAACCTAATACAATTGTTAGAATTCATTAGTTATTAATTTATAGTGTAATTTATAATTTATAATTTATAGTACAACAAAAATATTTGTTTTTCGCTAATAAAGATTTGAGGAGCTAATTTTCATCACCCCACATGTCCACATTGGCTATTTTTCAGGAGAGTAAAAAAACCGATTAACCTATATTATTTCACCACAACATATTTATGTAATATAATCATAATTCAGTATTGAACTCATTATGAGCTAAGAAAACTACTTACTTGTGTAGAAAGTGGTATAACAAATTAAAAATTTGATATAAAAGTTGTTAGATGTGGGGTTATGCATGAAACACATATCACATGTGGGGTTATGAGCATAACAGGTTTGGATATGTGGTGTTTTGGTCAAATCAATTTACTATAGTTTTAGCATAACGGGACCTCCGACTTTGAACGTTTTTTGTTATTATGAACCTACCAACTAATTGGTCCTGAAAAAGTTTTTCGGGTTTCGAATAAAGAGTCTTCCGAAATGCACGGGCATCACTAGGCCGAACTACACAACATTTAAAAGATTTATCTTTATGTAAGCAACCTATGAACACACAACCACCAGCAGGAGCAGCGTATCTCTTTTCCTTAAGAAGTTGACGCTTTGGAACTGTCTTTTGTCTTTTTCGTGATCCAGAACTTGCTCTTTCAACTAATACTAATTCACTATCTAAATTACCTTCATTTAAACTCAAAATTTTACTCAATTAAGCACAAACCAACATTAAATTATAACCTTCCTCTGAAACTAACCTAAGATTGTGTACTGTCAACAATAACAATCAAATCAAAACCATGTATTTAAGTCACGTGATTGGAATACTTACTTCTCTATGGATAAATAGAAAATGTGGGGTTTTGATATAACCGTCACATATCAGATGTGGGGTATTGCTTTAAACACCTACTTTTAAATTAATATTACAACTGGAAATATGGGTTTTTGATCAGCAATAAACATGACAGGCAATGCGTTTTAAAATAAGGAATTAGAAACATCTCTCCTCTAAAAAAAAATATTTTTGGACATGTGGGGTTATGAAAATTAGCTCCTCATTTATTGACATAAAATGCGATTGTGAGGTTATGTATACAAAATCAAACTGATAATCAATATTGGAAAGTGAAGAATTTATATCAGATTAAGTGCATTTTTATTTTCTGTTAATATTAATACATAATATCACTAGCGTGACACGGCATATTTTTAAATGTCTCATTTAAACATACACAAAGCGTCCTTACAAAATTTCAAAAAACCGCCACCATGAGCAGGTCGGTCAATTTTGCTTTGACACTTTGTTAACGCTCGGATCCCCCAGGCAACCAAATAACGTTTACAAAACGTTGAAAAGACGTCATAATTATCACCAAACCACGTCAGCTTGTCACGTTTTTTCGACGTCGAAAGTAACGTGAATATGTCCCACCATAACTGACGTCATTTTTATCACGTTTTAAATAGGTGATATAAAAAACGTAGTTTTTATGTCGTTTTTTTAGATTATTTTTCATTTTATGGTTTTAAAAATACACAATAATAATTATTCGTATGGGTATTGTTAGTACAGCAATTTTTGCAATTTTAACTGTTTTAAATTTAGCTTATAGGCTAAAGTATACTTAATAGTAGTTTAATTAAACTCGATATTTATTTTTAATAAAGTAGTTTAATTAAACTCGATAACACATAATTAGTTTATTGACAGAAAATATTCACCAAAACAAAACACATAACCTCAAACCGTTTTCAAGAAGAACTATCACAAGAATTATTGCATTAAACTAACTCACAACTGACTTGAGAAAAACGAATAAAAATCTCTTCACGTTTCTTCAACTAAATATCTAAATGAAAAGTCCTTTTTCACCACACAAAGCACGTAAACAATAAATGAAAAATTTTCTAAGACAATTTAAGCTTATAAACGTCAATATACAACATTATCAGGGTTGCCAGGTCAGTTTTTACCTTTTCAGTAGTTTTGCTTTCAAATATCAGTAAGTAGATTCTATTTAGACATTTTTAAAAATGAGGTCATTCTTCTGTAATGATACCTTGCAACTTCAACTTCGAAAGAGCATGATTAAATGCTACATTTGGTCAGTCCTCTTGTATGGTGTAGAAGCATGGACATTAAAAATATCCACCATTAACCATTTGGAGGCCTTTGAAATGTGGCTGCACAGACGTATACTGAAAATACCATGGACGGCTATGCTGACAAATGTGGCAGTCCTTAAGAGAGCAAATGCTACCCGCGAGCTGCTTGATAACATCAAATATAGAAAGATGGCCTATTTTGGACACGTAGTAAGGGGAGACCGGTATAATATTCTTCAACTTATTATGACGGGTAAAATCGAAGGACGCAGAGGAATTGGTAGAAAGCAGGCCTCTTGGTTGAAGAATATCCGGGAGTGGACAGGAATAAAGAAAGCAGAACACCTATTTAGAACAGCTCGAGACAGAGACAGTTTCGCCATGTTAATCGCCAACGTCAATGGGACTTGATAGGACACGTTAAGAAGAAGAAGATTCTTTTTAAGCCATGTAAATACAGTAAAACCTGTGTTATCGGTCACCTGTCAAAATCGGCTACCTGTACTAACGGCTATAGTTTCAAAATTCTCAAAACCAATTATATGAAGATTTCCTTATTTAAATAATCCAATAATACCATTTCGAATTATTATGACCTGGTATTTCCGTCCATCTTTATCATACGGACGTGGCCAAATAATCTCGTATTTTTAAAGCCCGTTTCATAGAAATTTACCTGTTAATAACGGCCAATATATGTTGATAGATTTCAGTAGGTCACTAATTGGAGTTAACATCTGTAGGTCCACTGAAAAATGAGTAGAGCTGGTAACCATGAACATAATAAGCATTAACCCGTTAAGCTCCTCCCATTTTTGTGACGTCAGACTTGGGCTGTCTGAAATACTCTGAAATGAAAACGTATTTTTAAACGTATTTTAACGTCATTAATCTTACGTATTTAAAATCACCTACAAAAGACGTTAATACGACGTAATGTTCAAACACGTGTATATATTCAACCAAAAGCTGACGTTTCCTCGACGTTATTGACGTCACTTGGTTGCCTGGCGAGCGAATACATAACCTCACTATCGCAGTTTATGTCAATAAATATTTATTAACGAAAAAGAAAATATTTTTGTTGCACTATAACTTACAGTATAAATTAATAACTAATGAATTCTA
Source organism: Diabrotica virgifera virgifera (assembly GCF_917563875.1). NCBI lineage: Eukaryota > Metazoa > Arthropoda > Insecta > Coleoptera > Chrysomelidae > Diabrotica > Diabrotica virgifera. The sequence continues at coordinate 140,067,799 of NC_065443.1, forward strand.
CCAATTGTATTTGGTTATTATCACTACAAAATAAAATATTCAAGTTTAACAAAATAATCCCATAAGACTCAATGTTAAAACGTCCTTTTACAGTCCTCTGACTGTAAGTAGAGGGTGACGCTCGGAGCCAATAAAGACCGCGTCCCACCATCAAATAATTTGATCAAACTGGTTTGAGCAAACTGAAAGTGACAGCTAGTGACGTCACATCCTGAGTGTTCATTGTGGATAATAATGAAAAATTTTAATTTTAAATAAAGTACAAACAAGTTAGACAACTCAATACAAAAAATTTGATAAAACTAGACTGATAGTGAGAGCACAGATTTTTAGAATTTCAAAAAAACTGCAATTGTGACGTCACTTTGACGTACTTCCTCAAGTATGTCAAGTTTGCTCAAACTGTTTGATCAAATTATTTGATGGTGAGACGCGGCCTTAATAGAAACGGCGAATATTGATACCTACGAAAGGCGCCTGAATCGTAAAAATGGTCTTCGAGGGCGCCGCGCGTCGTATATAAACTATTTGATTATTTGATATACCTGGTATTTCGTTGTACCCACTGCCTTCATTATGAAGGTTTCTGATGCGCCCTGGACGCCAAACAGAGAAATTAATTTTGGGGGGAATGGTAGCTGCATCCAGGGACCCGGACCGTACCGCTAAAAACAGAAAACCGAACCGAAACCGATATTTTTAGTGGACCTGAACTCTTATTTGCTATTAAATATAATTTTTGGAACCGAACCGTAACACTTAATTTTTCAAACGGTTTTATCTGTTTTTTTTTCGGTTTTGTTGTTTATAATATTAGGTCTGGATCCCGCGTATGAAAAAAAAGTTGATTAATAGCAAGCTGAAATTTTGTTAATAGCTTAAGGGTGTCTAGTCGGATAAACTTTGATTTACGGGAACACTGGAACAGGGGCAGTTTTAATTGTGGAACAGGTTAAAAATTTGGAACGGTCAGACCACGAAAACGGCACATGAAAACGACAGAATAGACTTAAACTCTCCGAACAGAGATTAAACTCTCATGCAAAAATCAGACTGCTATTTATCACCTGTCATAATTCCTGTCATTTGACATATTCTACATGTTCCACTCATTAAAACGCCCATTTGGTGATAAATAGCAGTCTGATTTTTGCATGAGAGTTTAATCTCTGTTCGGAGAGTTTAAGTCTGTTCTGTCGGACAAAATACATGTGCCGTTTTCGTGGTCTGACCGTTCCAAATTTTTAACCTGTTCCACAATTAAAACTTCCCCTGTTCCAGTGTTCCCATATATCAAAGTTTGTCCGACTAGACACCCTTAAGCTATTAACAAATTTTCAGCTTGCTATTAATCAACTTTTTTTTCATACGCGGGATCCAGACCTATATTGTTATTTTTGTGTTTGTTATAAGTTAGTGCAAACAATTTTGAAGTGTTTTCTACTTTTGTTAATAAATAAAAAATACATTTCAAGATGTTTTATTATTTTTAAAATCAACCATACAACCTATGTTATAATAATTTCTTCTTTTAATTCTGCCGTTTTGGCAAATTCTAAAATAATAAAATATTAATCTATCCATTGTTAACTTTGCACCTGACCAGTGGTCACGAACTAATTGATATTTAATCGGTGATAAATCTTTGGAGTTGGTTGTGATGGGAAAATATAATTTTAATGCAAAACAATTTTTAGATAATATGTAATGAGATACAGAGATCAAAATGAATTGAGCCATATTATTGGTAGGGGAGTCTAAGCGGGGATTTTTGCAGTTACTCGAGCGCATCAGAAAATCACATGGGGAGAAACCTTGTACTCTGTAAATGTACTCCTACCATATTATTGGATCTTAATACAGGGGAGTTCGTTAAGGGGGGTCCGAAAAAATCTACCCTTAGAAAAACTAGAAATTGTCAGATTAAAATAAGGTAACCCAGCAAACAGACCGACGTGTTAATTACGTGAATTTTGGGTACATTTGTCACCAATATACGTAAATTGTTTACGTGAATTTCACGTGAAAATTTGGTTGGAATGTCACATTGAAAATACGTCTTTAAATTACGTGAATAACTCGTCTTCAATAGACGTGTTATTTACCTTAAATAGCAATAAAATGTTTCGGGAAATTCACGTTGCAAATACGTGTTGATTAACGTATCTTTTAGGGAATGTATATATTAGTATTCACGTGAAAGGTACGTCCTCGGTTCACGTAAATAATTTGACCTTAATTAACTTATGAATCACGTAATTATTATTCTCATATGATATAAATAAAACAAGCATAATATAAAGTATTAACAATGTATTTATTTAGTAGAATTTAGAGACTTTAAAACATTTGTCTTGTAAAATTATTATACAAGATAATGAACCAAAATGGTACCGACCTAAAGACACATTAAAAAATTTGCCAACACAAAACACAACACAGATCACTTTTTATTTCTAGGAGAACACTTCGACACTTTCTTGTTTTTTCTAATTGCATCATCGGCGGCACTTCAGCCCTCGAGCAGTGAGGTAAACATTAATAGAGGAAAGGCACCAAATTTGAGACACTTTTTTTGAAAAACAAATATAAAACAGAATATTCAAAAGTTTTTAAATATTTATTTCGAAAACTTAAATTTAATGTTTCTACAACACAACAAAAAATAAATAAAGCGAATAAGACATACATTTTTGCAAAAAAATACGTTTAATTTTTTTGCGACATTTAATATTAAAAATAAAAGGTCGCCTAATTTGAGATAGCCAGGTATCCAAATTTGAGACAGGTACCCAAATTTGAGATACTATTCAAAAAAGCCCTTTCCTTCGCAGAAAAGGCAAATAGATGTGCTGGACTTTATTTCTCCACAGTCTTCATGTGCCCACCTGCCACATTGGTAACACTTTGCCCATCGTTCTCCATATTTATCGTCGGAAAATTTTCCGGTGCAAAATAGACATTCCGCGTCGTTTTCTCCACTTTCGTCGGACGATGAATCAGCTAATGGAAAGTATTCGCTGCTATCTGAACTTGAACTCGAAGAAACTTTCCGTTTTCTTTTTGATGTTTTGCCTTTTGATGTAGAAGGTTGACCTACGTCTTCGTGTACTGCTACTTCTTCTTCGGACGTTGTTGTTTTTTCTGATCTAACACTTTTTGTTGAATTATTTTTTTCTTAAGCTAAACACAATCCAAGTTTAGCTGGGGTACTAGTTTTTTTTTTAAATCAATTATAGACTATGTCATCATAAAACAAAATACTAATATGCAAGTACAGGACACAAGAGCATACAGAGGAATAACATGTGGTTCAGATCATTATGTCGTAAAATCAAAAGTAACCTGTCCATTTAGATATAAAATAACACATAATCAAACAAATTGTCCCCAACAAGAAGAAACTTTGGACAAAAGAAGTTATAATTTGGATAGTTTGACCCAAGAGAGTACAAGAATACTATATCAACAAAGACTGGATGGCAAACTAATGAATATAACAGAAACATCAACAGTAGAGGAGGTATATAGAAACGTAGTCGTTAGCGTTAAAAAAGCTGCAGAAGAAGCACTCGGATTTAACACTCAAAGACAAAGTGAAAAACTATGGTGGAACAAAGAAATAGAAGCACTCGTAGAAGAGAAAAAGCAAGCGTATATCAGATGGCTGAGCAGTAAACAACAAAAAGATAGAGATGAATACCTGGAACTCAAAAGAATAACAAGAAGAACAACAGTAAAAGCAAAAAGAGAAATGTGGGATAAGAAGTGCCAGGAAATTAATACCTACCTGGGAGGCAGAAAATGTACAGAAACATGGAAGTTCCTCAATAAAATAAGAACTAACGAAAGGAAGAGCACAAACATTCAATTAATATCCACACAAAAATGGGAAAAGTACTATGGGGAACTACTGACAGAAAATAGGGACGAATACTTAACTCAATCACCAACAGAGGTTAACATTGAAGGAGAAGATATAACAATACAAGTGACAGAAATTAGAAAAGCTATAAAAGAACTGAAAAACGGTAGGTCTCCAGGACCAGGGGATATCCCAGCCGAACTAATAAAATGTGGATCACAAAAATTTGTTTGAAACCGTCACTTGGTGCATAAATCAATTTATAAATGGTTCTCCCGTACCCGACGAGTGGAAAATTGCTTATATTTCGTCGATTCATAAGAAAGGAGATAAGCTTAAATGTGAAAACTATAGAGGGATATCAGTGACTAGTACATTCAGCCGTTTGTATGGACGAATAATTAGAGACCGCATTGAGAAGGAGTACAAAGACCAAGAGGAAGAAGAACAATCCGGTTTTCGAACAGGAAGAAGCTGTACTGATAATATCTTCTGCCTCAAACAACTAATAGAAAAAAAAATTAAGCACAAATCAAGAAACCCACCTCATGTTTATTGACTTGCAGAAGGCGTACGATACAGTTCCTGTAAACAAACTCTGGAACGTGTTACGACAGACGAATATTAGTGTCACCTTAATAAAAGCCTTAAGAAATTTGTATGAAGGGTCAACATCACAAATAAAAACTGAAAACAGATTATCGCAAAGCTTCGTGGTTAATAAAGTTCTACGTCAGGGGTGTTGTGTATCACCGACCTTATTTAAAATATATGTTGCAAAAGCATTGAAAGAGTGGAAACGAAAATGTAGAGGCATGGGCGTAGACCTTGGAGAGATTTGCTTATATACATTGCAGTTTGCTGATGACCAGGTTGTTATAGCAAACGATAAAGATGATTTAGAGTACATGGCAAGGAAATTACAAGAAGAATATAGAAAGTGGGGACTAGAAATTAATACAGAAAAAACAAAATACCTGCCAATAGGTACCGAACTATCGAACATCACATTAGAAAATAATGAAATCATCATGCCCTGCGACCATTACACATATCTAGGAATCGTTTTTGACACAACGGGGAAAGATGATGAAGAAATAAAGAGAAGAATAACACAATCCAGAAAAACAATAGGCTATCTAAACAGCGTACTGTGGAATCATGAAATAGGAAAAAGAAGAAAACACAATATCTACGAATCTCTTATTAAAAGCAGTCTATTGTACGGAGCAGAAACTTGGCGGATAACCGAAAACAACAGAAGAAAACTGGAGGCAGTAGAAATGGACGCTTTTAGAAGATCAGTAGGAGTGTCACGCAGAGAGAGAATACGTAATGATGAGATAAGACAGCGAATGGGGGTTGACGGCTCTCTAACAACAGACATAGAAAGAAAACAGCTGATATGGTACGGACACGTCCAGAGGATGGATAACTCAAGACTCCCTAAAATAATTATGCAATGGGTACCACCAAACCGCAGAAAGAGAGGAAGACCCAAGAAATCTTGGAGAGAGGGAGTAACGAAGGCGATGAGCGCAAGAGATCTTAGAGAGGGCCAATGGGATGATAGAGTGTCATGGAAATTAGGCATCGGACAACGTCGCAAGACGTTTTAAAACCGATTGATATATATACTAGTTTTTTGCTTTTTTCTTCTGCAAACTTTGCTCTAATTCTTCTTTGTAGGGTGTTAGAGTAATTACTGAAGCCTTTCCTGATCTGGCATGTGGCTTTTTAGTGGTGTCACTCTTGTATGTAGTGATCGGACAGATGTCTTTCGGAGACACAAGTTGTTGATGAGGTACTTACTTACTTTCCGTGTCCGGAACACCAACAACTTTAAATTCTGTATTTCCAATGGTTGGCCACATAGATGGCCCTGTCATTTGCTATAATTAAGTCTTGTTCTGTGCAGGTCTCTCTCATCTCTGTGCATGATAGTAGATGCCGGCTGGTCTGAACCGCGCCACAGTCGCAGGTATCGTCCTCCTGGTATCCCCATTTTTTCAGGTTACTAGCACAACGTGAAACGCCGGTTCTTAGTCTGTTTAGCGCTTTCCAAGTCGGATACGGTAAATTGTGTCCAGCAGCCATTTCCTCCGAGGGAGGAAAATGTGTCGCAGTAGTTGACGCTTGCCATAGGTGTATTCGGCGCGTCTCTGGCGCTTCGGGGATGGATCTTGATGTTTTCAGGAAGCTTTTCCGAGATCTTAGTCTGCTTGGCTGAGTTTGGTGGTCATATAAGGGGTGTCTTCGGTCCGTCTCCTGCCTTTTCCGTTCTACCTCTGACGTGACCTTTCTCCTGATTGGTAGTGGAGCAATTCCAGCAATGGGGTATACCTCTTCGATAGGTGTCGGTTTCAGGCAACCCGATATTATACGGACCGTTTCATTTAGAGCCACGTCGACGTTCTTTGCGTGAGCAGAGTTTGCCCATACTGGTGCTCCAAACTCCGCGGCCGAAAAACATAATGCCAAGGCAGAAGTGCGGAGAGTGTGTGGTTGTGCTCCCCATTTTGTATTAGTTAGCTTGCGGATGATATTATTTCTGGCACTTACTTTCTTCTTAACATCTTGACAGTGGTATCGGTAAGACAGAGTTCTATCCAGACGGACGCCAAGGTATCTTGGCGTCTTGTTGTGTTCCAGCATCTGACCACGCCATTCCACCTCCAGCGACCTTCGGGCATGCTTGTTTCTCAGGTGGAAAGCACATACCTGGGTTTTTGTGGGATTGGGTTTCAGATGATTTTTATCATAGTATAGAGCTAAGTCTCCCAGGGCATCTGTCAGCTTCACTTCGACTTCATTGAAGGTTCTTCCCTGAGCTGCCACCGCTGTATCATCAGCGTAAATAAATTGCCTTGTTTGTTGGTGTATGGATTGGTCGTTGGTGTATATGTGTATAGAAACGGCGCGAGGACACTTCCCTGTGGTAGCCCATTTTTTTGGTCCCTCCACCGACTGTTCTTGGACTGGAGCGTTACGTAGAAGCGTCTATTCTGGAGGAGACATTTCACTAACCTTGTTAGTCGGAAGTCCTTTGTAGTTTCGTAGAGTTTTGCGAGTAGCCGTTGATGGTTAACTGTATCATAGGCGGCAGTTAGGTCTATGAACGCTACTCCTGTTATTTCCTTCCGTTCAAAACCATCTTCAATATGTTGGGTGAGATTAAGAATTTGACTGCAGCAGCACTTTCCGGGTCTGAATCCTGCTTGTTCTGGAATAATTTTAGTCTCCACATATTCTGCGATCCGGTTCAGTATCATTCTTTCAAAGGCCTTGAAAAGGTGGCACAAGAGAGATACAGGTCTAAAACTCTTTGTATCCGCCGGATCCTTCCCTGGTTTTAAGAGGGCTACCACTCTAGCTTTTCTCCAGATTTTGGGGATTTGTAATGTACGGATGCAGCAATTCATCATTTTTACGAGCCACTCTACGGTTTTTAGTCCAAAGTTCTTTATTTGCTCTGTTCGTATGTCGTCCAGGCCAGCCGCTTTATTATCTTTCATTTGATGGATCGCGCCTCTCATCTCCTTTAGACAAAAAGAGGTACCTAGAACATCTCTTTCTTCGTCGATATTCCGTTGAGCTCTCACCTTGTTCTTTCTTGATGTCGTCTTACCGTTCATTAGAAGATGATGGGCTATCTGATCGGGTGTGACTTCTGTCATGTTGACTGCCGGAGCAGCGGGATCGTTGCCAAGATTCCGAATCAGCTTCCAGGCACGTCTGCTGTTTTGTTTCATGTCCAGACTCGTGACCAGCTTGCACCACCTTTCCGTTCTGTTGGCGGATATCGCATGTAACATTTCCTCCCCAGCCTGTATTGTCGCTTCCGAGAAAGGGTCTTCTTCATATAGCTGTTCGTATCTTTTAAGTAGGGGTTTAGATTCTTCATTGAGCCCCGCTATGTACTCAGTTCGACAACCTCTAGGGATAAATTTCCGTGATACTTGCTTTACGATTTCTACAAATTTATCGTATGAATCAGGGCAAGGTTCTAGCTGGGAAACTTCTTGATCCAATTTTTCAGAGAATTTTTCCCATTTTGCTTTAGTAAAGTTGAACCTTCTCTTGAAAGGAACAATTTCGTATCTGATTGCCGCGTTGGAAAGACAAATTATTGGTCTGTGCTGTGTCTTTGGGAGAGCGCTTCCAACGATTTTTGTCACCTGGTCTCCAATTCTGTCGCTGACAAATATATTGTCTGGGTTGTAACCTCTGCGCCATCTTCCGCTGTTGAACGACGCAGGCTGCTTTGGATCGTGAATAAGTTTTAGGTTCATGCTTTCAGCCCATTTTTCTAGTTCTTCGCCATTGGAATCTGTTTCGTTGTAACCCCACGCGACACTGTGACAGTTGAAGTCACCCAGTACGAATTTGATTTGCTGTGATTGAAAGTTATTCGGTTCCTCAGAAGCAAAGTCAGCGTTTGGTGGTTTGTACATTGACGTTACTGTACAGGAGTTTATCTCCACTGTGAGGATCTCGATGTCATTTTGATCTGTTAGAGATGTGGATGCTACGTCGATATCTGGTCTGACGAAGACTGCGCTACCATATTGGTCGTGTGGTCTCTCCAGTATGAGCTTCATACCCCGAATCCTTGGTCTGCGGCTTGCAGTACCTCTATGGGTTTCTTGAACCAGTAGAACATCGACACCATGTTCTCTGCACATATTAGACAATAGGTCTTCTTTATCTGCTGATAGTCCTTCAATATTAATTGAGGTCGTCATCAAAAATGGCCTTGATAAAGACCGTTTTGATTTTGATTGCATCTGTGTTGTTGGTGCACCGGTGTTGAAAGGATTAGCCGACATTACTCGTTTCCAGGGGACGCCCGATTGTATTCACAAGTGATCACAATCTACGTGGAGGCTCCTTTCATGTCCCCCGTTGATGAGGTAGTGGTGGACTAGGACTTCTATGTTCCCGCATTGGATGATTTGGTTGTTCATGGTTTGATTTCATGGTTCAAGGTTGGATTGAAATAGTTATGCTAAATGATTTTAAAAGCGAAATCATAAACTTTTTGTTTAAATATTGGTATTATTTACATTCCTTTTACGTGAAATACATCTAATTTTTCGACGTCCATAAAATACAGTGAGTAAAATTCAAGCGATACGTATTTAACCAACACCGTTGTAAAATTTTGTTTTCCAAAATATTTCTCAAAATTTAACCAAAGGAAGTTATTTCTGTTTCGTGATTATTACGTGAAATAAAAGTACATTTGCGATGTAACCGACATTCACACCTATTATAAAAAACATGTACTATATTCGTCATTATGATTTTATATTATTCTAATGTCAAACATGTATAAAGGAAGCACTAATATATAGGTGAATGATTTGGCACTGAAATACTTTTTTTCCCGTCATAAATCACCGAGTTACGTATGCGTTGAAATTTGCCGTAAATTTAACGTAATCATCACGTAACTGGGCTCAAACCTGTTTGCTGGGAAGTTAAGTAGTAAGTATAACTTACTTAAGTATAAGTAGTAGTACATGAAAAATAGTGCATATTTCAAAAATCTGACGGTTTGAGCGGGGCGTAAGGAAATGGGTGAGTCACAGAGCTGCGAATCCTACTTCGAGAAATAAACGTCAGATCTAAAAACTAAAAATTACGTGTTCAATATTTTTCAAAAATCTATCGAATGATACCAAACACGACACCCCACGGAGAGGAGTGGGGGTAAATTTAAAATTTTAAATAGCAACCCCGCGATATTTCACGAAATAAACATCAGATCGAAAAAGTGCAAAATACATGTATTCAGTATTTTTGAAAAATCTATCGAATGACACCAAATACGACCCTCAACGGAGGTGGAATGGGTCTGGATTACTATAAAATCTTAAATAGGAGCCCTCATTTTTTATTGCAGATTTGGATTCCTTACGTATAAATAAGTAACTTTTATTCGAGATGTTTTTGAAGTTATACTTCTTTATGCACGAGAGTGAATTTTTACATTTCCTGGCGCATGCGCACACAGATAGTCGCTACATCTTTTAAGTTATGTAGCTCAAATAAGGTGTGCGTGAAAAGAATATATTATTAGTGTTTTTAGTAAATATACCTATTTATTATAATTTTTATGTCTGTGGATTTGTCTTCCTCCTAATAAGTATTATTGAAAATGTTTATTTTCAGTTAATGTATCTGTCACCGTGATTGTAATTGTGTCCGAAAAATGATCGACTTAATACAAAAACGGTGGTAGCTGATTGGTAGAGCATTCGCCTAGGGATCGAGAGGTTACCTGTTGAAATCCGGACAAAGTCATATCTTTTTTTATTTGAATAAAATTAGTTGAATATTTAAATACAATACAAAAAAAAACTGTTTAAAGTAGATTTATTTCGTTGAAATCATAATATGAAGTTAGATTATATTTTAATAGAAGTATAGGTAACTTCTTACGTGCGTACAAAGTACACATACATTCTTTTTTTTTTTAATTATGGATAGATGGCGCTATAATCGGAAAAAGCGATTTTTGGGAATGAAAAATTAAATTAAAAAATGGAAAGTCTCCACTTAAATGAAAAACTTTACTTAACTTTTTTTGGTTTTAGGACCTAATCTTCACAACCCAATAGGTTCCCATAACGCTCGAGTAACTGAAAATTTAGCATACTTTCCTCCCCTACTAGTTCCTTCCCTACTATAGCTATATATACATATATCTTACATAAAAAAAATTTGTAGGAACCGAAAAAAACGGTTTGGACCGAAAAAATTGGTCAGAACCGAATCGAAATATTTTAACAGAACCGGAACCGGACCGGACCTAAAGTTTTGAATTTTACTAGAACCGGAACCGGACCGGAACTTTTTATTTCATTTAGGTCAGGGTCCCTGGCTGCATCATGTTTGTGTAGTACAAAAAATTTCAGCTTTTAATTTTTTTAATGCATAGATACTAACAAGGACAAAAGGCGCACCGGTCCGATGGGCCGGCGGGCCAGTCCGGGCTTGGGAACATTATATTCAGCAGCATTTGTAATTATTATAAAAAAAAGCACGCCAAATGAGTTTCAGTCTGATTCGTTTTGTTTGGTTTTGGGAAGAGATGAAAACTTAATTTTGGGTTCCTTTTGATCCAAGTATTACAACGGGAACACAACAATAATAATCATTTTTAAAGCTAAAATAAAGTTGGTACTAAAAAAACTCGAAAAACACAACAACCTTCAACGTGAAAGAAAATAAATAATGGCTCTTATGGCTTGATTACACGTAACGAGTACAGTGGCGAGGCAGCAAGCTGTTACTAGGCCGAGACAGTGATGAAGGCGAGGTATGGTTTATACGTATTTGGCAATTTTTGAATTTGGAGGCGAGTCAGGTCAGTTTCGATTCACAAAAACAAGGAGTAAAAAATTTACTTATGGACCGTAAAGCTAACATTAAAAATATATCAAACGGCTTATACTATACAATTGTTTATACAAGAATTACGGATATTATTATGAGCAGGAGATAAGCGGCTTTGGACTATAGACAATGGATTTTAAGAAGACCAAATCTCGCTGCTCCCGATTTCTTCGATTCATTGATTTTTTTATTTCTTGTCTATATGTCAAATTTAAATTTTTTATTTTATTTGACTTCTTGAGTTTTAAAACTAACAATATTTATTTCTTCTACAATCGATACATATGCTGCATCACGTTTTTGTTTATTTTTAAAGGCCGCGTCTCACCATCAAATAATTTGATCAAACAGTTTGAGCAAACTCCGGAAGTACGTCAAAGTGACGTTACAATTGCAGTTTTTTTGAAATTCTAAAAATCTGTGCTCTCACTATCAGTCTAGTTTGATCAAATTTTTTGTATTGAGTTGTCTAACTTGTTTGTACTTTATTTACAATTAAAATTTTTCATTATTATCCACAATGAACACTCAGGATGTGTCGTCACTAACTGTCACTTTCAGTTTGCTCAAACCAGTTTGATCAAATTATTTGATGGTGGGACGCGGCCAAAGATTTGAAATTTCATAAGCACGGGTGTGACCTATCTATAGAATTGAACTAAACTTTATTGTCCTATCTGAGTTTTATTTGTTAGCTATTTTTGAGAATCACAAATCACATTGATTAACACAAGTCGTCTCCTCTGATGAAGTGGTAATATGCACAGTTACACAGCGTGTGTTGTTTACACATAATGAGTGGATTGGCGAGTATACGATTAAAGGGTGGGAGGTCGAAGACTCGGCCTAGTAAATAGAACAAGATCCGAGTGACTGTCTCGCCATATGACTGGGTCGAGTGCTCGGCCGAGTACTCGTTATTATGTTTATACCAAACGAGCACTCGGCCGAGAACACTGTCTCGCTACAATACTCGTTACGTATAATCAAGGTTTTAGCTTGGTTACTGCAATAGCAACTAGAGGGCACACACTTATTAATAATTAGGCACAGGCATTCCAATGAACTGTCAAACATGGCCGGAGGAGGGCAAAATCTAATGTGTACATCAACATTAATTTGTAAAGAAAATCCTGTTTGGTTGTTTTTTTTGTTAATTGTGTAGGGAAATCTGCGAAATTGTGAAAAATTAAATATGAAGTGGTTTATCGCCTGCAGAACTGAATTATCCCATAGTAGTTACCAGTTTGTATGGTAACTCGATACGCATCGTATCCGCCATGTTTTACCGTAGGGAGTGATTACGAAACCTCTTTCCCTACGTTGTCGATGCGAGTCAACTCGAAGGCACTCTCGAACTATCTATGTCTCTGTGATAGATCTCTGATCTCCTATAACACTTTCTCTCTTGCCGGTCCAAGTATAAAAATTAAGAAAAGTGAATACATAACGACATAACCTACTTACTTCATACTTTGATTTCTTCATAATTTAAAAATAATGTAAATCGTTAATCAAACGATATTTAGATTATACGACTTTGATATAATAATTCTCATGTTTTGAACATTAAAAAAGTATATTGTTTAAATCTCCCAGTGAGGTGTTATTACACTCATTACACTGACAGAATTCTGACAACACACAACATTCCAGGAATGTACTACCAAAGTTCTATCAATATTTGAATGTCCTGGACATTTAGGGAACATTCGGTGAACATCTGTTTAAATTATTCCTGGAATGTTACCATAAGACATTCTGTGAACATACTACCAATGTTCCTATATTTTAAGTTGCGAAATAATACATACGTGTAACAGATACAACATTACTTATAACATACCAGACAAACTAAGTGACACTTTAGGCCTACAGTGCAATAATATGTCAAATTTAAAGAGTTTCCCAAGTTCAATTAATACAATATTATAAACATACAAATGTAATAAAAATTATTGTTCGCGAATATTCAATTTGGACTGCGATTTGGTTAATAAAAAAAATACTTATAACTTATGCAAAACCCAAGAGAGGCATTTATATTTATTTCTTTTGCGTTAATTTTCAAATTCGCCGTGCATATATTTTTGTGCATGGCGCTTGAGAGGGCATCACGTGACTAAAAACGACCAACCAACGACCTCGCTTCGGCCATCTTGGCATCTTCATCTTGGCCACCTTGCTTTGCCGTGGGTGGATCGTTGTTTGTATTATTTGTGCTTTTTAAGAATATTTTTTTAATTCGGATACTTTTATAATAGCTTTAATAGTATTATTAACATAGTGAATAAAATGGTGTCCTGTTTTTAACGCAGTTGGAGTAGCAGAAACAAATGTAGATAAAAAAATCTGCAGGAATAACGTTTCAATTATGACAGAAGCTCCAAACAAATGACTGTGAATGAAAAGCCCTATTAAAAGGTTAGTATGCAAATATGTAAACGAAGGCATGCCCTGTATTTCAGAAAATAAATTAATACTATTAATACCCTAATAATACTATTCATAAAAAATCTTTTAAGTAACCTAGATATAACAAAGTGAATAAAAGGCATAAATCAGAAGAATTATTATTTTATTTTATAAGTTAATAATTGGTCATATCCATTTATTATTTTAATAATAATTGTGAATAAGCCACAAACTTTGCTTATTCCTAACTAAAATAGTAAATAGAGATAATAACAATAGGATTTGTAAAACTAAAGTAATTCTTTTTGCGTTTTTGCTAATGTATGCCTTTATAAATAGGATGGTAGACCACACACTATAATATGCAGTACCAACTAATGAATACACAGAATATTATAGTCGATTTGCTAAACTCAGTCTCAGTACTACTGAGTCTCAGACACAACTGGCTAGTGATTTTAGTAAATAATTTTGCCAATTTGGTAAAATTGGCAAAAAAAAATAATAACTAAATAGTTAATAATTACTGTAATTTTGGCAAAATTGGCCAAAAACAAAAAAAATTACCTACTAAAATCACTAGCCAGTTGTGTCAGAGTTTGGGGAACCGACTATACTAATAAACAATTTCTAAGCTGTTTTATAATATTTTGTGAGTCCATTAATCATATATTTTATTTAAAACTAAAATTTGTTAATAATGCTTAGTAATGCATATATTTTGTATTTTTAGCTTTCCAGAAGATCCTGCGAAGAAGACATGAAGTATAGATCAGATTTGTTAATAGAGGAGTATGTTCAAAACACTTTTTAGAAAAAGATATTGACAGAACTTCACTTTCATCTGTTCGTTTAAGAGACTGTGCTGTTCCAATAGCTTATGTCACACAGGTATATGCATTTTTTTTCTTGGTTTTAACATCTTTAAACGCGAAATACGCAATAGCTTATCGAATTGATGCCATGTTATTTTTCTTTATTAAGGTCTTTGTTTATTATTGTGTATGTGTATTAACAACAGAAACATTTTTGGTTATTCTTTATTTTATTTTATATTTTGTCATCAAGTGTTCAGTCAATGTATGTAGTTTTCTTATGTACACCTTTATGGGTTTATACCTGGTGGATGTATATTTCAATAAATAAATAAATAAATAAATAACCTAATTAATAATACAGTCTGTACAATATAGATACTGTTGTAATTCATTATCTACATCGGAGATCTAAGTTGGCATTGTTGCCCAACTGCAAAAAATTTTTGAATTCATTTTAAGTCAAATATATCACATAATTATTGCGAAGTAGATTATACAACAAAACAGATTAATATTCAATGTAAATAAATAAAAACATCAGAAATAGAAAACAAGAATTAAGGTATAATCTTATGTTACAGTTATTAAGGTACCAAGGGTATTATAAGGATAATAACGCTTGAGGTCAATGGTGTTTTTAACAAGGGCCTGAGGGATATACGTTGACCGAAAGCGTTATTAGCGTTATTATTATAATACGTTATTATTATAATACCGAAAGCGTTATTATTATAATACCTGTGGTGCCGTCAACGTTTAATGTCTGACTAAATTATTCTTTATATGCGAAAAATTTGAATAAATTTTGAATTGATTAGTTTTTAAATAAGTACATTTACCAGTAACAGTAGTAACATAATTGTGGTAACCATAGTTTTACTTAGGTTGATATTTGTCAACTTGACAGTATCTAAGTCGTTATTTAAATTTAACGCCCAAGGGCGTTATATCGTACTTAACAGACTTCGAAATGTCATTATTTGTCAAATAATGTACCAGTAGGACATTAAAGTAAATAATAAAAACAATAAATATAATGAATACTAATGAATACTAACCTGTGGGAGTTTTTTGTCAGTTCTTCTATCAGGCGCGGCCCCCTGCGAATGGGGGATGCTTTCTGGGTATTCGTAGCGCCAATACCCAGAGAGTAGCAGGGATACTTGCCGTGGAACAAAAACTGACACCTGGCAGTAGGTATAAAATGCACACCCATGAGAATGGAGAATAATAATTTATGTTTAGGATCGCTGCCTGGGGATCGCCAGGGCACGTCTGGAGCCGGCGCTGGACGTGACAGCATGCGGGACGTCGGTGGCAGGGTGTTGAGGAGGCGGGCCCCTGTCATACAATCAGCTACAGCCCAACCACAACCACAACCACAAGCGAGCCAAACAACAACAAGAGCTCCACCCGCCGAAGGTGCTGCGCTGGATCATCAGCCGGCGCTCACTCAAGCGGGACGACCGAGGCAGCGCATGAAATGGACTGTGTCCATTAATGAAAACATTTTGCGCTTCTACTACAAGGTGACAAACCTCGGTCAAGAAACAATCGGCTACCGACAACAGCTGTATGCCGAATTTTGCAGGACGTACCCAGATATTCAAGTATCGGAGCAACGAGTATCAGACCAATACCGGGTAATTATAAGAAACAACCTTATCCCAGAGACTAGACGCAATATCATCAGAAGCGAAGTCGAACGGGAGATCCATAACGATGTTGTAATTGAAGATCAAGTCCCCAATGAAGTGCATGAGCAGATTCCTGAGCTTGCCATACAAGAAACTCAACCTGACAATACAGAGCAGGAAAACAACGAGCTACATGATAACCTAGTAAGCGAAATGGCACGTGCTGTACAAGAGTTTAATGGAACAAACCCACTTAGCAGACCACCGCTACCACGAATAAACTCTTGTAAGAGACTAGGTGTGCTGTTACAAATTGTGAACACTGAAGTCCTACCCAATTATGTCGTAGAAGCCCACACATTAGAGTATCTGCACATGCTAATCTACTGTGCAGCAACAGCAATTGCTAATGTAATGGGCATTAAGATCAGAACACGACGGGGTACTAATAACGAAAGGACTGGTAGCAGAATTGCACCCTGGGAAAAAAGACTGCTCGGAAAGATTGAATTGCTGCGTAGGGACATTGGTCAAGTCACAGAATATATACGAGGTGTAAGAAGTACAAGAGTCATCAGGAGAGCTGAAGAAATAATACGGAATACTGCAATACACTCAAGATACGATCCAGAAAACAACACAGCCCAACAGTGCCTGGATACATTAAAACAAAGACTCTCAATTTATTCAGGACGACTAAGAAGGTACAAAGTGAGTAACAACCGAAAATCCGACAATGCCCTTTTTGAGACTGCTGAGAAGGCGTTCTATCGGAAACTCAATTCCGCCGTAGAAAATCTCGATAAGTCTTATCCAAGCCAAGAAGAAATTCATGAGTTTTGGGGAAATCAACTTTCCACACCAGCTGCTCTTAACAACAATGCAGTGTGGATAGAAGATACGGCACAGAACTGCCAACACTACACTACTACTCTCTACGAACCCTTCACCACTGAAGAAGTCTCAAATATCATCAAAGAGCTTCATAACTGGAAATCTCCTGGACCAGACCGAGTTCAAAACTTTTGGCTCAAGAAGTTTTGGAGTGTTCATGAATGCTTATCAACACTAATTAATCATGTTATTTCTAATCCG
Organism: Diabrotica virgifera virgifera; assembly: GCF_917563875.1. Lineage (NCBI taxonomy): Eukaryota > Metazoa > Arthropoda > Insecta > Coleoptera > Chrysomelidae > Diabrotica > Diabrotica virgifera. The sequence continues at coordinate 140,085,033 of NC_065443.1, forward strand.
CAGGATATACCATCATTCCTAACTCAGGGAACCACTTATTTAATACCGAAGGATCAAAATAACACCCAAGATCCAGCAAAATACCGCCCAATTACTTGTCTTCCAACTTTGTATAAATTGGTCACATCCTGTGTAGCCCGGCGTATCTACCAACACTGTGCTCTGAATAATATCATAGATCCTCAACAGAAAGGATGTGCTAAGGGTTCCATGGGTTGCAAAGAACAACTTATCATCGATTCAGTCATTTCTAATCAAGCATATTCCAAAAAGAGGAACCTATTTACTGCTTTTATTGATTACAAGAAGGCCTTTGATTCAGTGCCGCATGAATGGCTTATAGATATATTGAGAATATATAAAGTCGATGATAATATAGTGACCTTCTTACAACATATAATAACAAAGTGGAAAACCAGAATTCACCTTCAAATACCTGGTGAAAGTAACATCGAAACTGAAAATATCGCAATCAGCCGGGGCCTGTTTCAAGGAGATTCGTTGAGTCCTCTGTGGTTCTGTCTAGCTATGAACCCACTATCTCAGCTATTGAACTCCACAGATGCAGGTTTTGGCATCAAAAATAACAACAATGTGGTGGCGAAGCTTAATCATTTATTGTACATGGATGATTTGAAATTAATGGCTTCCACTCGAAACCAACTCGACGAGATGCTAAAAACTGTAGAAACTTTTTCTAATGATATTAGTATGCACTTCGGACTAGACAAGTGCCGTATTTTAAATATAGTCAGAGGAAAAGTACAGCCCGGAGGATTTGATATGCAAAATGGCCAGAACATCGAGGCCATGGGTGAAAACGATATGTATAAATATCTTGGAGTAAAGCAAGCGCGGAAAATTGACCATAAACAAATGAAAACAGAGATAACTACTGAGTTTATACGAAGGGTAAAACAGCTGCTTCGCTCACATCTTAACAGTAGAAATTTGTTTAAGGCACTAAACACCTACGCATGTTCCGCGCTTAGCTACTCATTTGGTATTATTAAGTGGACAAAAACAGATATAGATGCTCTTCAACGAAAAGTACGAACACACCTCACAAAGGCACAAAAACACCATCCTAAAAGTGCAGTAGAAAGAACAACATTACCACGGAATCTAGGAGGAAGAGGACTTATGGATATAGGTGAGCAATTAGATAAACAAATTGCTAATTTAAGAACTTATTTTCAGATGCAGGCTGAGACATCTACTCTACATCGCGCTATCTGCGCAGTAGATGACACAACACCGATCAAACTGAGGGAACCAGAAATGCGCATAAACCACCTTACTAAGGACGAAAAAGTGCGCGCCTGGATGGGTAAACCTCTGCACGGGCGACATCCCAATGAGGTCAGCCAAGATTATGTCGACAATATAGCGTCGAACTACTGGTTGACATCAGGAAGGATGTTTCCTGAAACGGAGGGTTCATTACTTGCCATTCAGGATCAGGTTATACCAACCAGAAATTACCTGAAATATATCATCAAAGACCCTCAGGTTCAAAACGACAGATGCCGATATGGATGTCAAGCCCAAGAAACCATCCAACATCTTACAGGGGGCTGCCAGGCATTTGCTGCAACTGAATACAAGGAACGGCATGATGCAGTGGGAAAAATCCTTCATCAAGAGATAGCTATCAAGCTGGGACTTCTCCAAACAGACCATCTCCCGTATTATCAATACGTCCCTGAGAGTATGCTTGAGGATGGCAACTACAAGCTATACTGGGACCGCACTGTGCTCACAGACCAAACAGTGGCACATAATAGGCCAGATCTCGTACTAGTTAATAAATTAACAAGACAAACAACACTAATTGATGTGGCGATACCTAACAACAATAATCTACGTAGTAAATTTACTGAACAGATCGCCAAATACAGAGATCTAGAAATTCAAATAAGAAGGCAATGGAGAATGCAAAGTACCCAAACGATACCGATTATTATTTCTACTACTGGAGTCATTCCGAAGACCCTCCTCGAAAGCATAAAAAAGCTGGGTCTGAATGAACATCTTTATAAGACCATGCAGAAAGCTGTACTACTCGCGACGGCCAGATGCGTACGAAAATTTCTGGGAGATGCACCTGCATTCCAAGTCACCTAGGGCTCGATAACACGGAAAGAGTCCCACCAGAGCTCAATCCTTTTGATACCGTAGGTATCTGGGATGAGTCAATTTTCCCCTTTAGAGGGAGTGTGAGCCGTATGGCTAAATATGAATACTAAATACTTATTTGTTTGTGAAAAATCTATTTCTTTGTGGCTTTTTTGTAATTAACTATTCTAATGAGGAAATAAGCCACAATTTACTTGAAAAAATAATTTTATTAAGGTTTCTACTTCCACGTCGGATGTCGTTGTCAAAATACAAAATGTTCATTATTATTATTTTATTTATTAAATATTATTTATTATTTATTTAAATATTATTTAATATTTATTTTTTTATTATTATTATTTATGCGTATTATTACCTGTAAATAATATTTCTTCTGATTGTTAATTGTAAAGGATAGAAAAATTACCTTTTATTTTATTTTCTTTTAGAATTAGCTGAGAGAAGTGGTCTACAAAAAACCAGAAAGGAAACGGAATATGTGGCTACGAAAAGCAAAAGAAAGGTTTACAAAGCAAATGTGACACATTTTTTTATAATATTTAGGAATGTCAGTAAATTACATTAAAAAATGTATGTAAAGATTTTTTGCAATAAAAATGTTTATATTTATCAAGGATGTATTATTTGGTATGGCCACATATCGTCAGTGATGTGACAATACCTCCTATCTGTTTTTTTCAAGAGATTTGTAAGATAGACTAAAAACTTGTTTCGGCCACCTCCTGTTTTCATATATTTTTTGACTTGTTTTGCAGTAAATTCAACTATCTATTTACTACAAAAAAGTCAGAATACGTACGAAAACAGAAAGTGACCTTAAAAAATGTTTTTCGTCTCCTGCAAACCTCATGAAAAAACATATAGGAGGTATTGTCACATTACTGACGATATATTTCAGTGAATGTCTAAAAAATATACTGTGAATGTTCAAAGGACGTTCGTAGACATTCATGGAATGTTCTAACAAGACATTCAGTCTAAAAATATACTGTGAATGTCCAAAGAACATTCATGGAATGTTCCAACAAGACATTCAGTCTAAAAAATAGACTGTGAATGTCCAAAGAACATTCGTAGACATTCATGGAATGTTCCAACAGAACATTCTAAGAATATTTAAAATGCTGACACAGCACTTTCCTGGGACTTTCCAGGGACATTCGTGTGCATTTGGGGACATTCCAGGAATGTTTTCAATGTCCTGTGTGTACATTCTAGGAACATTCATGGAATGTTTTGTGTTATTAGGGAAGTTCTCTAATACTTATTCCTATTTTAAAAAGATGTGAAGGAAACGTCCATGGTTAATTTTTATCCTTGTAACATTTGCAGAGTAAGATTTGCAAAAAGGTAAGATAAGGAATGCTCTGAGACAGAATTCGATGAAGGGAATAGGTAGCTAGATAGCACTGACTATTACGAACTTTAGTAATATTTTTATATAACGTCTCCCATCTTTCCCTGGCCCTGGCCATTTAATAATTTAATTTTTAATAACGGTAAAAAATCATTATTCTCAAATTCTACTAACGTTCGAAAATCATAATTTATATATCTAGGTATACGTTATCACTGAATCATCCTTAGAATATAAAAAAAACGTTTATAATAATTAAATATTAAAAAAATTTATTTTGTATTCTATAATAACTGAGGTTATAATGAGAAAAAATCCTTGGCATGTAACGTGCAAATCATTCCATTTGTTCGAAATATCATCCCGTAGGTTCAAAAATACGATGATTGCCGATCATTTTCTGACAGACTACTCGAACCGAGTTCGTAATCACTTTTTCACTTTTTGGCTTACGGTTCGTTTTGCGATCTCGCATCGAGTGTTCGTAATCCCGGGGCTGTAGGCGATAAACTACTTTATATTTATTGACAATAACAATAAAAAACAAAACCAAACAGGATATTCTTTACACAAACTGATGTAAACACTAGGTTTGTTCCAACTCGATACAAAACTGTTCTTGAATCGTTAAGCGCAAGCGCAATAACGAATAATTATGCGCAGTAACACATTTTTTGTTACTGCGCGGTCCACGAACCGTGCAGTAACACATTTTTTGTTACTGCGCGGTTCACGAACCATTCAAGAACGGTTTTGTATCGAGTTGGAACAAACCTAATAGGTTATTGCGCATGCGCGTAACGATTCAAGAACAGTTTTGTATCGAGTTGGAACAAACCTATAGTGTTTACCATGATACTATAAATAACAAGATAATATATTGCACATTCGGAAGTCGTGACGTAACTGGAGACCGGCAAGTTCGTAATGGTTCGTAATCATTCGCAATGTCCGATTACTTTGAATTGTCCGCGGTTGTATTTTATATTTTATCTTTGACAGTTAATTTGACCATATTTTGACTGGAATCTCGACACTTAATTCTTTTCGAATACATTGAAGTTTAATGTTATTTTGCTAATTGAATAATTTCATCACATAATGCATACAAATCCCATTTAACTTTAACAAGAATTCAAATTCAACTTCCGGTCTCCAGTTACGTAATCAATGCGCGAACTCGGACGTATTTGAGCTACGGGAAAATACTATCTCTTTATTTATAGTATCATGGTGTTTACATCAGTTTTTGTAAAGAATATCCTGTTTGGTTTTTGTTTTCGATTTTTAATTGTGCAGCGAAATTGTAATAGCAAATAAATATAAAGTAGTTTATCGCCTACAGAACTGAATTATCCCATAGTAGTTATTGACACAAACTGGTAACTACTATGGGATAATTCAGTTCTGTAGGCGATAAACCACTTCATATTTAATTTGTTATCACAATCTCGCAGATTTCCCTACACAATTAACAAAAAAAAAAAACAACCAAACAGGATTTTCTTTATAAATTAATGACGATATAAACATTAAGGCTGTATGACACTATGCATTTTCTTGTATCATTTCTAATATCGTTGCTGATATCGTTTCTTGTATACATTTTCTTGTATCATTTCTTGTACGTACATTTGTGCCCTGTATGACACTATGCAAGGTATCGAAAATTGTATGAAATTCGGCTTGTGATTGATCGATATTTTGTTTGTCACCCCGTGTCACGTTATGGTAGTACTACATCTAGATCTACAGTTGATTTTAAGAATTTTATAAAATTTATAAACTTTTAATTAACATTTTAATGTTAACCAGAATTTTACGTTGACTGTTTGAGGTTGATTATTTGTGTTTTTATTTTGTTTTGATATTTGTGCTAAAATATTTGCATTAGAATTATCTTCAGTTTGATCTAAATTAGGAGCTATTGTATTTTGTAAAAATGATGCACCATGAAACCTAAATTTATAGTTTGAACTTTACTAGGAGCTAAATATATGGTTATTAGTAGAACAGTAGTCCATACCAAACGGTATATTAAGTATCAATATAAGATTTATAAATAATACCTACAAAAACACAAATAAATTCATCAATACATGATCCCATTTTCATTTCAGCCGCCATTATGAGTAGTAATTATGACATTTTACATCATGTTTTACCAGCAGGTTTTAAGGCTGTATGACACTATGCATTTTCTTGTATCATTTCTAATATCGTTTCTGATATCGTTTCTTGTATATATTTTCTTGTATCATTTCTTGTACGTACATTTGTGCCCTGTATGACACTTGCAAGTTCTTGTATCGAAAATTGTATGAAATTCGGCACGTGATTGGTCGAAATTTTGTTTGTCACCCTGTGTCACGTTCAAGGTTCATAAATAGACAGGTTGCATGGTAACTTTCCACCAATCAGCGTCGAGAATCTAATGGCGGGAGTGACGTCACCCAGAATGCTGCATTCAAATTCATTCACTTCACTCATTGAAATGAACTAGGAATGTAGGAATGTATTGAAAATGTGTATATTTAAAAAAAATACGTTTGGATTTTTAATAACTATTTATTTCATATATTCGTTAAAAAATGTGGTAGATACCTGTAGAGTTACAAAAATCATAGAATATAATTGCAATTAAATATATGCAGTAGAATAGCATTACTACTTAATTAAAGCAGAAGGAGATTCTTTCTTGTGTATATATGGGACTAAATCATTCAAATATCCTAGGTATATTAATAATGGGTTGAATATAATTTACTTTTTTAAATGATTTTGGGTAGGTATATAATAATTTTGAATTGGGGATACTGCATGTAGTACATTATTGTAAATTCCTCCTAACATGTAAACCATGGTGAAAAAGAGATTCAACTAAAGATTTATGTATGAAAATTAGTAGTTTTTCCCTTAAGTTTAACATAAGAGCATCTGATTACGTTAGGTACTGGATTATAATATCTAAAACTATTAAAACATTATGATTCCATTCAATAGGTACCTGTGAAATTTTACATTAACAGTAAATTATAAAAAAAATACAATTTCAGCGCAATAAAGGGAATTTTGCCCATTTTATATATTCATTTAGTTTATAATTGTTTATTCAAACGATCTTCAGATGGCTGCAATATTGGTTATAATTTTATATGAAACAATTACATATAATAGATCTATTATCTATAGACTTAATTAGATATATTGTTCAATAAGTCTAAGCAGATTGTAACCTACACAGATGATGTAAACTTGATGTGAAGAACCGCAAGAGACATTACAGAACTGTAATGTCTCTATACACGAATGTCCTTTACTATACAATACAGCAGAAAGAAAATCCAGTAAAGTAAGTAGGTACAACCACATTAAAATGTATCTTAACACTTGTAAAAGAGTTTTCGGTTAAAGTTATTATACTAGAAACACTTAATAATATCTATAGATACATTATATCTTAAGATATAAACACAAATTAAAACACTAACGATATTTAATAACAAAATATAGCCTCCAAACCACGTATCCTATTATGTTTACAAACAATTCGTAAAATTGATCGTCTGGGTGACGTCACGATGACAATATTTCATTTGTCAATGTCAAAGTTACCATACAACCTTATGGTAGTACTGCATCTACAGACACAGCTGATTTTAAATATTTTATAGAATTTATAAACTTTTATATTGGGACCGTGCAAGTTCGGCAAAGCGACCTCTATTTCTACGCTCTGTACTTTTATTCGCACTTTTAATTATATTGGCCAATTATATTAGTCCTGGTTGCTGGATAATTGTCAAGGCCATAGTCCAAAAAAATAATAAGAAGAAAAAATAAGATGCAGGTTATATGTTATGCAAACATAAACAATTGTATTTAGTAAATAAAATTAGTTATTAAAATGCAGTACTGCAAGCAAAATACAATTAATTAAATTTACCTTTATATAATAATTGCATATCATATCAGTATTGTGGAGCAATATATAATTTTTCTGCTTCAATGACAGAAGGTATGAAATATACGTCAATTTGACAATTTCAATTGACAATATGAATTTTTTAAGATAGTTGCAATATTTCTCCGCGACTCGCGCACGGTCGTTTCTCGTTTCCCTTTTAAGTACTTGCACACCGCGATTTAACATTTTAATGTTAACATTTAAATTAACATTAAAATTTAAATTAATGTTAACATTTAAATTAACCGTTGACATTTTAATGTTAACCAGAATTTTACGTTGACTGAGGTTGATTATTTGTGTTTTTATTTTGTTTTGATATTTGTGCTAAAATATTTGCATTAGAATTATCTTCAGTTTGATCCAAATTAGGAACTATTGTATTTTCGTCTATTAAAAAATTATGCACCATGAAACCTAAATTTATAGTTTGAACTTTACTAGGAGCTAAATATATGGTTATTAGTAGAACGGTAGTCCATACCAAACGGTATATTAAGTATCAATAAAAGATTTATAAATAATACCTACAAAAACACAAATAAATTCATCAATACATTATCCCATTTTCATTTCAGCCGCCATTATGAGTAAGTAATTATGACATTTTAGATGTTTTACCAGCAGGTTTTACGTTTTTGCTCTTTGCGCAGAAATTGGCGCAGTTCTTGTACAATAATCTGTGCCTGACACAAATTCTTGTATCGTTTCTGATATTGTTTCTTGTATCTTTGTATGACACTATGCATTTTTTTGACATATCTGAAACGATATAAGAAATGATACAAGAAAATGTATAGTGTCATACAGCCTTTTCGTTTTTGCTCTTTGCGCAGAAATTGGCGCAGTTCTTGTACAAGAATCTGTGTCTGACTCAAATTCTTGTATCGTTTCTGATATCATTTCTTGTATCTGTGTATGACACTATGCATTTTTTTGACATATCAGAAACGATATTAGAAATGATACAAGAAAATGTATAGTGTCATACAGCCTTTAGATTTTGCCCTCCTCCTGCCATGTTTGACAGTTCATTGGAATGCCTATAGCGATTGCCTCCCAGCGGTGACCTAAACGTCAACGCCAAAGTCTTGTTGAAATGCCCTATCCCTATAGCGTGAATCAAAAACAAAACAAAACCATAACCATAACAAAACAGAGGAGACAAGTGACAAAAATGTACGAGAACGAGGAGAAAAATAGAAAAAATTAATGGATGAGGATATATTATAGGATACGTTGAATCGGTATGGTACAGAACATCGGTAACTTGATTCATGTAAATTTCAATTTTCGGGTGTAAAATTATTGTTGAATTATATAAAATAAAGTATAATGAAATGGAAGTCAAACAAGAAATTATCGAGGAAACGTGTAAAATAGAAATAGAGTATAATGACCTGGACCTGGATGATGCTCTTCTAGATGTCTTTAAATGTGAAGTAAAGGAGGAATCCAATACTAATGAGATAGAACCACATGGAAGTAATCTTAGCACATCTTTTGAAGAAAACCAAAAAACTGAGAAAGGTTAGTATCAATATATTTAAGTTCCCTCATATTCAGAAGTAGTAAAGCCTTGTTTTCATTAGTAGAGAGTAGAGTTAGCCATCGAGTAATCTGGGCAAGTACTAACTTACTAACTACAGTAGAACCTCGATTATCCGTCAGCACTGACCAAGGGTATGACGGATAATCAAAAAGATGGTTAACAGAACATTAAAAAAATTAAAAACTCATAGTAGATACAACTATCAAATTTCATTTGTATGGTTTGTTTGACAATATAGAGGGATTTGTGTTCGTACAATAGAATCAATTTAAAATATTCTGAAATCTTTGTTTGTTTTACTGTTGCTTCACATTTTGTGATGGCTGAATTTTTTAATCGGCATAAGATCATGCAATCTACTTTATTGGCTTCTTCTTGTTGAGAATACCACTCGATGAATTATTGCATTTGCGATGCAGCTTCTCTAGATTATTTATGCAAATCTTTGTCAGTTAAAATAGGTCCATCAATACAGCTACAGTCAAATTCTAAGATTTCAACGATTTCTTTATCTGTCAGCAATGGATAGCAGTTTGTGTCCTCATCACAAATCAAATTAACTTTTTTTATTTTTTTACATTAAAATTTTTGCTTATGTGGTCAATACAACTTCTATATGTACCCTGACGGTTAACAGAGGTGACAGTTAATGGAGAGACGGATAATCGAGGTTCCACTGTATGAAACTATCCCTGCAGTTCTGTCAATGAAAACTTCTGAATGGTCTTCAATGAAGACCATCTAAAATTTTTGCCATTTTTTTATTTTTACGAATCATACCAGAAAGTGATTGTCATTAGATGTTTGTGTAGTGTTTAAGAATATGTTTGAAAGCAGTATGCAATCATTTTTTAAATAACAAATGTCAAAAAACAATTTCTTCCAGAATAATGATTTTATTAAAAAATAAAAAAAATGAATGTTGTACATTTTTTCGGTTTTCTTTATAAAGTTACAATTAAGTCGTGATTATTAATACTGTGTATTACCACCTGTATTGTGAATTACAGTCCTCATTCAATTTGGCATTGAGTTGATCAAATTCTGGATGTCGCTTTGAAGAAAAGCTTCCCATTCTTCCATGAGCGCAAACCGAAGCTGCTTACAATTTATTGGAGCAGGTATTCTGTTTCTTATCCTTCGTTTGAGTTGGTCCCAAACCAGTTGGTATTTTTTACGATATTATATTTAGGTATTTATTTATTTATTTATTTATACTGCACATTTACAGCAATGGTGCCAATTATAAACGCACAGTTGGTCAATACAAAGAAATAAGAACATACAATAATTTATACAATATAATAAAATATATACACTTTAAAACAATAAATAAGGGTATCACAGTTTATGTAGCATTACTCTTTTTCATATTATATAGGTCAAGGTCTTCACTCACCATAAGTTTGCATATTCTGGAGTTATTTTAAATAAAGTGTGTCTCCATCTAAGTCTTTCTTTGGTTTGGTACATTAAAATTTATAAATGAAAGAATTGTAGGAGAATCTATGATTTGATAAACCAAAAATAAATATGAAAATGATTTGGGCATTTCTACGTCTTTCACTCAATAACACAGTGTCAAAAAGCATTCTCTGCAAGTTATTATAGGAAACCTTAAAAGGATAAATCCCAAAGTTCTTTAGATATAAAGCCCTTAAAAATTTCTTCTGAATCCTCTCTATCATATCACCATGTGATATGGTGGAGGGACTCCATATGGTACAACATTATTCGAGTTTTGACCTCACATGTGCATTAAAAAGCTTAATTGTAGTGTCACAATAAAATTCTTTACTGGATCTTAGGATAAAGCCTGACTGTCTATAACAATCATCAATCATTAGTTAGTTTGAGAATGTGCTCATTAAAGGAGAATGTGCTAGTGAATAACACCCCTAGATCTCTGATTTTTGTTAAACTTTCAAGTTTTACTTCGTTAATAAAATAATCTATTCTTATGATTTCTCGCTTTCTAGAGAGTCAATATGTAGTTTACATTTTGATTCATTTAAGTTCAAATCATTATTTTTACAGAATGTGGATATACCTTGAATATCTTGTTGTAAATTAATACAGTCATGTTCGTTTTTTATTGTAAGAAATAATTTTAAATCGTCTGCAAATAGAAGAAACTTGGCAAATTTTATATAATCGGTGATGTCATTTATGAACATAACAAAAAGTAAAGGCCCAAGGATGGAACCTTGCGGTACACCTGACCAGGTTATAAAACTGTCTGAGTAGCAGTTCCCAAATTTGACTACATTTACGTAGTACATTTACATAGTACGGTTGGTAAGGTAAGATTCAAAGAATTTTATAAGTTTGCCAGAAAGTGCATATGACTTCAGTTTTTTTAATAGTACTGAATGATTTACTCTATCAAAGGCTTTTGCTAAATCAGTAAAGATAACATCAACTTGAGAATTATTTATGGATGAAGCAATAGTGTGACTGAAAATGCACAGATTTGTTTAAGTTGATTTTTTGTTTATGAAACCATGTTGTTCTTCCATTAAAGTTTTTGAATATATACTTAACAATTGATCTTTATGTTCCTGTTAAAAAGTATTCAGCCAAGAAATTTCCGGAATGGTCTTCTCCAGTTCTCAAAGTTACAATTATTCAGAAAAAGAAAGTTCACAAAGAATATCTGAGAACTAGGTAAATCCCCCACTCTCTTTAATGAGTTTTCTGCATTAAGGGCTCAATGTAAATGCTTAAAACAACAATGTTATCGTGATTCTTCTTCTTCATGTGCCATCTCCTCTAAGAAGGTTGGCAACCATCACAGCAATTCGCACTTTCGATACCGCTGCTCTAAAGAGATCAGCAGAAGTGCAATTAAACCAAGCTCTCAAATTGTTTAACCAGGAGATGCGTCTTCTTCCGCGACTCCTTCTACCCTGTATTCTTCCTTGCATTATCAATTGTAACAAGTTATAACGCTCGCCCCTCATAACATGTCCCAGCTATTGCAGTTTTCTGACTTTAATTGTATTTAAAACCTCTTTATCTTTTCCCATTCTTCGTGATTACATTGCATTAATTGAATCATCTCTCAGGGATAATATTAGAAATTTTTGGAAATTTGTTAGTAATAAAAATAGCAAACCTAATATACCATCAGTTGTACACTATAATAATATCACTGGTACAGAAATTGTTAATTTGTTTGCTGAATATTTTTCAAAAACTTATAGTGATAGAGATTGTGTTTTGCAGCATAATATTTTAGATTCTGGTGACATCAACTTATTACAATTTACTATATCTCAATTTGGCATTTCTATTTTGTCTACATATGAAAAACTTTCCATTTTGGATAGCAACAAAGGGCCAGGTCCAGATGGTCTTCCACCTTCTTTTCTTAAACACTTAAGCTTTTTACTTTCTAGACCTCTTTCACATTTTTAACCTGTCATTAAAGACAGGATCCTTCCCAGCCTACTGGAAAACTAGCTTTATTACCCTAATACTAAAATCTGATAGTGATGTTAGAAGAGAATATTCTGGGCCAGAAAATTCTCTCGAAAATATTCTCGGCAAAAATTTTCTATATTTTCAAAAACCGAAAAAAAAAAAAATAAAAACTAGATACTGGTCAAATTATTATAATTTAAAAAATATGTAGGTATATACTGTTTTTGCTAATCCCATGAACCACTAGCAAGGGTGTTTACAGTGTCAATATTTTATTGTTTTGGTGCAATATTAACGTGCAAATATTTAGAATGGTGTTCATTTAAGCAGAGAAGAACAAGTTGAGGAAACTGAGTTTGTAGATAATTTAGCAACTTTAAAATATGGTGATGAGTCGTCTGAAATAATGGCAGATTTGGCACTTTATCGGTCTAAGGAGGGATTTTTTGGAAAATCATACGTTGTAAAATCAATTGAAAAACTAGAGCTAATCATATGGTAAAAATATACATGTTTCGGAACAAAATCAACAAAAATAGTAGTTGATATATTAAGCATGCCTTCATCCAGTGCAGCGACTGAAAGAAGTTTTAGTACTTATGGTTTTTTTATTCACTCCTCTAAAAGAAACCGGCTCACTGCTGAACGGGCTCATAAGGTAACTTTTATTGCTCACAATTTAAAATTGTTAGACGTAGACCAATCCACGACTGAGCTGGCCACTCGTGAAAAACAAAATCCCATAACTCATCAATACATTGAAATGCAGATTGTAGATAACTAGGGTGAGCTAATGATAGAAATAGATTCTGGATCTGAGGTCTCATCTTTTATCATACCACATCGATTATTTGCTGTTAAGAAGAAAATTTCATTCTTTTATCAAAGAAATTTTGTGTTTTCTGTTGTTTTTGTATTTTTTATAATTATACAAAAAACACTGTTGTTTCGTCTCATAATTTTGTATACAGGGTGAGTCATGAGGAACTGTACATACTCCTACCTCGTATAGAGACCCCTATGGGGAATAACAAATGACTATTAAAAAGTATCTGCTCCCATTGTTTAATAATATACAGGGCGAGTTTCGCATTTTGACAGAAATTTGTATTCGTTATAATGTTTGAACGGTCAGATCGATGTGTCTCTTATTTTGGTCAATCATTACACTATTACCACCTAATCAACTGATTTAGTCAAACTAGAAAAAAAATCAGGTCCGGCTTTAAAAAATTAGTTCGTTGTGGTATTAGAAAAATTTTCACCCTGTATACGCTTTTTGAAAACTCTAATATGAATTTTACAAATTAGACAAATAGGCCATTAAAATGGCATATTTATTTTTTCCCCACACGATTACTTAATTTTTTATAAAAAAATCAAATTTGACTACGAATTAAAAGTTTGGTAAAGTGAACCATATATTTAATAAAATTAACTTTTATTACAAAAATTAATTTTTTTTAAACAAATATTTAATTTATGTTACCATCCAATCAACTGATTTATTCAAACGAGAAAAAAATCAGGTCCGGCTTTAAAAAATTAGTTCGTTTGGGTCTTAGAAAAAATTTCACCCTGTATATGCATTTTGAAAACTCTAATATGAATTTTACAAATTAGACAAATAGGCAATTAAAATGGCATATTTATTTTTTCCCCACGATTACTTAATTTTTTATTAAAAAATCAAATTTGTTAAAATCGCAATTTTACCATAAAAATAAATAAAATTAAACAACGTTTTTCTTAAAATTAAAAGTTTCACCATTTTTTTTTCTATAACACGTCTAGATCTAGAACTCCCCATACACTTCTCTTTGGACTCTATAGTTTAGCGTAGACGTGATCAAATAGACAAATTTTAAATTTTTTCACTTAATTTTTGCGATTTAACTTTGCAATTCACGAATCTGCACCTTTTATTTTTTTAAATTCATAACTTTTACGAGAAGAAGACTGAAAGTCTACAACAATTTTTATAGTCTTCACAATGGTAAGAGATATGTGCTGTAAAAATTTCAGAAAAAAAAAATATTAAAATGGAACAGAGTTGTAGCGAGTTACTGTGATTTCATTTTTTTTTCATTTTTAGGTTAAAATTCCCATTTTGACAAATTTGATATTTTAATAAAAAATTAAGTAATCGTGTGGGGAAAAAATAAATATGCCATTTTAATGGCCTATTTGTCTAATTTGTAAAATTCATATTAGAGTTTTCAAAAAGCGTATACAGGGTGAAATTTTTCTAAGACCAAAACGAACTAATTTTTTAAATCCGGCCCTGATTTTTTCTAGTTTGAATAAATCAGTTGATTGGGTGGTAACATAAATTAAATATTTGTTCAAAAAAAAATAATTTTTGTAAAAAAAGTTAATTTTTTTAAATGTATGGTTCACTTTACCAAACTTTTAATAATTATTCATAGTCAAATTTGATTTTTTTATAAAAAATTAAGTAATCGTTTGGGGAAAAAATAAATATGCCGTTTTATTTGCCTATTTGTCTTATTTGTAAAATTCATATTGAGTTTTCAAAAAGCTTATACAGGGTGAAATTTTTTCTAAGACCCAAACGAACTAATTTTTTAAAGCCGGACCTGATTTTTTCTAGTTTAAATAAATCAGTTGATTGGGTGGTAACATAAATCAAATATTTGTTTAAAAAAAATTAATTTTTGTAATATGGTTCACTTTACCAAACTTTTAATTCATAGTCAAATTTGATTTTTTTATAAAAAATTAAGTAATCGTGTGGGGAAAAAAATAAATATGCCATTTTAATTGCCTATTTGTCTAATTTGTAAAATTTATATTAGAGTTTTCAAAAAGCGTATACAGGGTGAAATTTTTTCTAAGACCCAAACGAACTAATTTTTTTAAAGCCGGACCTGATTTTTTCTAGTTTGACTAAATCAGTTGATTGGGTGGTAATAGTGTAACGATTGACCAAAATAAGAGATACATCGATCTGACCGTTCAAAAATTATGACGAATACAAATTTTTGTCAAAATGCGAAACTCGCCCTGTATATTATTAAACAATGGGAGCAGACACTTTTTAATGGTCATTTGTTATTCCCCATAGGAGCCTCTATACGAGGTAGAAGTATGTACAGTTCCTCATGACTCACCCTGTATAAGATCATGATTTTTAAAACCTTATTTTTCATCTTTAACAATATTCTTAAGTGCGTCATGGGGTTCATTCTCAGAAAATTCTCCATATCGAGAATATTCTCCGATTTCTCATTCTCGAGAATTTTCCAACACTATGTCCGATTAGCATTCTGAGTTGTATTCCCAAAGTTTTTTAGGGTCTTGTTTGGGACTATTTGTTAGCAAGTTTAAAATGCTGTTTTATCGACCAGCAATTTGGATTTCTCTCTAGCCGCTCCACTGAACTTAATTTATTGACATTTACCGACTTACGGCTTCCTTGTGGAATCTCTTGAAGGTGGCTTCCAGGTTCAAGCTGTATACACAGACTTTACAAAGGCGTTTGACCGGGTAAAATCACAAGATTTTAATCAATAAGTTAAGAGGTGTGGGTATCCAGGGTGAACTTTTAGAATGTTTGTTATCCTACCTATCTGAAAGAATACAAATAATATGTGTTCAGGGTTTTCAATCGTTAGAAATTAAGGTACCTTCAGGAGTGCCACAAGGGTCACATCTGGGACCCCTTCTATTCAATATCTATGTTAATGATATTGCCTCCTGTTTACACTTTGCTTTTTTCCTAATGTTTGCTGATGATATTTTTAACATAACAAGTAAATAAACATAAGTATAGTACCCTCGGAGATCGGTGGAAAAAATTTACACCCAAAATAACAAAATTCAGTTTGGCAACACTGTGCGAATGTTGATAGTAACATATCCTTTTTAAGATAAGCACAGCTGTAATTTAGTCCAAACAAATTAATATATTTTTTTTGTCAACAAAAATGAGATTTTTCAGCCAAATAATGTTTCAAATATGATGTGCAAAATAATTTTTAATTGGGTTCTGCTAATGGGCTTGCTTTTTTTGTCATTAAAGTAAAAAAAACTAAATTTTACTCATTAAATCAATGTTGTCCGGTTATCGTCTTAATTATTTTAACTGTAGTAATATCCGTTGAGTAATTCTGAATGAGTAATAGGTCGTTAAAACATTTTATCTATAGCGGCTTCTGGAATATCTTAAAAATATCGAATTTCATTGATAAAATGCGCATATTCCACCGATCTTCGCTTCGACTATACTATAAAATCAAAATTTGTTTTAAATACGTATTGTTAGATAAAATCTAACGCGTGACCGATTATGTGACAGGAAAGAGCGCGACTGTTCCCGGGTTAAGAGCGTAGGCGCAAGTATTTTACGGCTATCCCTACTTTTTCTTTCTGTACACAGCAAATTATGAGTACATACTTAAATTTTCTCACTGGTATGGAGATGTAAACATTAGTTGACAATGATATTGTCGTCATTAACATAGAGATAACTCTTTCGTTCAGCTTCTGAATGTTCTTGGATAACCGTTATTTGTATAATCGCCTAAATTATTAGTCAGTTAATTAATACAATTATTTTTTCACTAACTATGTGTTCAGTACAATTCATCATTGTACAATAATTATGGTACAATTTACAAATTCGGAGTTAGGCCATTTTCCTAAGTCCGATTTAAAAAGGTGACTCATAGAGATCGAGATTGTTTCACTGTCATTGTGTAACCTTTCTGTACACCACCGTATTTGCGTCACAGTATTATTGTTTTTTTTTTGTGTTCAGATGTTGTTGAATAGCTTGACGTACACTTTAAAATACAAGAGGGCTGACTATTAGACATATAGAAGACAGAAACGCAGGTTTCTAAACCATGTTTATATCATTTCTTGTACTTCTGTCTCAAATTCTATTATGCTTTAATGCAATTGTTGCTTTTTCTTGTTTTTGCACTCATTTTCTGATTTTAAAATATTTATATTCCAGTTATTTTATATTTTAGATTATCCCCAAAACGAAAACAAAATAAAAAATAGTTAATCTGCGCAATTCTTTTGTGGAAGAAAATCTCTTTGCAAGTAACATTTCGGCTTAATGATAAAGTTTTTATTTTATAACCACAGTTACTACAGAGGGTATTTCTGAAGAATTATTTCTTGTGGTTTAAAATATTTATTTGATTGCAAGATAATTTCTTGTTCACAAATATAAAAATATGGATTAACTTAACATTATATTTCTTATACTGCAAAATATTTGTAGTTTTCAATTTAAGAAACAGAAACTTTAGTATAAGAAAATTAAATGTAACCATTAATGCATTTCTTGGTATTGAAGAAATTATCTGTAAGAAATTATTGAGTTGTGTTTAAAAAGCTCGTTTCTCTATACGTGAACCGGTATCATCATCATTCTCTTTGCCTTATCCCTATGCAGGGTCGGCTTCCCTAATTGCATTTCTCCATACAATTCTATCTTGAGTCATATCAATGTTAATCTCATTTACCAACATGTCCTGCCTTATCGTCTTCCCCCAGGTCTTCTTTGGTCTTTCTCTCCTACTCCTTCCAGGAGTCTGCACTTCAGCAATTCTTCGTATTGGGTGATTAGCGTCTCGACGTTGAACATGACCAAACCATCTCAACCTATGCTCTCTCATTTTGGCATCAATTGGTGCCACCCCTAGACTTCCCCTAATATACTCATTTTTAATTTTATCCTTTTTTGTCACTCCACTCATCCATCTAAGCATTCTCATTTCCGCCGCCACATGCATTCGTTGTTCCACTTTCTTTTTCACTGCCCAACATTCAGTTCCGTACATCATAGCCAGTCTTATGGCTGTTTTATAGAATTTTCCCTTCAACTTCATTGGAATTTTCCCTTCAACTTCATTGGAATTTTCCTGTCACACACAGGGCGCGAGGATATATATCCACTGATATATATCACGATATATATCGTGATATATATCATGATATTTATATTATAAATATCGTGATATATATCAGTATTTTATTTCGTACTAATTTTTACATAAGAAGGCATTGTGGCAAATGCTAAGGACTTTCTAGAAATATTGCATCCTGTTTCAGTGGCAGTTGATAGAATGCAACGAGACTTAACGACAATTGCTGTCAAGACCTGAATGATCAACCAATTCAAATTAAGAACGTTTATTACAAAAGGAGGAATATGGCTCTAGGTTCGCCTCATTGTTTGACAAACTTACTGGACCATCGCTTTTTGGGAGAAAGACTTACTGCCGAACAAAAAGAACAGGCTTTAAATTCAATCAACACATATTTTGTTCCGTTTGTAATGGCCCTAACTTCGAAGTCTAAACTTTCTCCGTCTTTCATGTATGGTCCAAATTAAAAAAAAAACATCTCCATTATTATGGTGGAAGTCTGTTCCAATCGCTTAATCTGCTTGGCCTAATAAAAACATATTTCTCGAACGAATTAACCAATTACTTACAGCAGTAGCCTCAACGGCAGGCATTGAAAGGTGCTTTTCAAGCTTTGGACTTGTGCATTTCAAATTACGAAATAATTTAGGTATTCCAAATAAATAATTTACAGAAAAGGCTGCTAAATTTGTATTCATGTTTGAATATTTAAACAGTTTTTCATACCAAAAAAATGACAATTTGGAATGGATTTGGCCTGAAGAAGAAAGAAAACTGAAAGAAGGGAAAATGAAGAAGTAGAATTAAGTCTTGGGTGCTTTACTGGTTTTGATTCAGAAATGTTCAGAATTTTAAGTTATTTTGGAAAAACAGAAATAGGTACCTATATGTTTATGTTAATGTTTTCAATATTTTTAGTTAATTTAATTGTTACTTGGATACGCCTATCATTTTGTTTTCTGTTTATGTAACATACTACCATACGTACATTTGTATTTTCGACAAAAATTTTTGTATTTTTTATTTAAGTAAAAATATATCTTTTATTAGATATTTATTTTTTATTTAAAGTAAAAATATATCTTTTATACTGTTACATTCTACAATTAGACTCTTATTTTGGTCAATTTAGTTTCTCTATTGAAATGTTTTCCAAAATATAAATATCATATAAATATCACATTTTGGATATATATCGGATATCATCATCATCAACCCGTACGCGTCCACTGCTGGACATAGGTCTCCCTCAGCTCTTTCCATTCATCTCTATTTTGTGCGGCTTGCATCCAGTTACCGACAACATGTTTCAAATCATCGGCCCATCTGGTTAGTGGGCGTCCTCTGCTCCGTAGTGCTTCTTCTCGCGGCCTCCACTCGACAATACGTTTTGTCCATCGGTTGTCTGGCAATCTGGCGACGTGTCCTGCCCAATTCCACTTAAGCGACGCGATTTTTTCGACAGCGTCTGTTGTTTTTGTACTACGGCGTATTTCTTCGTTTGGGATTCGGTCTCTCAGGGAGACACCCAACATCTGGCGCTCCATAGCCCTCTGAGTTACGCGAATCTTGTTCACTACCTTTTTTGTTAGTGTTAATGTTTCGGCTCCATAAGTGAGTACAGGCAACACACATTGGTCAAAGATTTTCCTTTTGAGGCATATGGGCAAGTCCGATTTAAATACATAGTTAAGTTTACCAAACGCTGCCCAGGCTAATCCTATGCGACGTGGGAGTTCGCACGTCTGGTTATCTCGTCCCAACCGAATTTCATGTCCTAAGTACTTATAAGATGCAGTCTGCTCAATATCCATTCCATCAACAACAATATTACGATTTAGCACCAGATTAGTCATTATTTGCGTCTTGTTGATATTAATCTTTAGTCCGACCTCTAAGGAAGCGTAATATAATTTGTTCAACATTATTATTGCATCATCCATACGATCGGCTATAAGGACAATGTCATCTGCGAATCTCAAATGACTGAGCTTCTCTCCATTTATATTGATACCATATTCGTTTAGATCTGCCTTCTTAAATGTGTGTTCTAAAAGGGTTGTGAACAGCTTTGGTGAGATGGTGTCTCCCTGCCGTACTCCTCGCTGTATACAGAATGTATTTGTTTGTTGTTCAGACAGTCTTACGCTAGCCGTTGCCGTTTGGTAGATATATTTGATCATGTTAATGTAGCGATGGTCTATTCGGCATTCTGTCAATGCTTTTAACATTTTCTGCTGGCTTATGGTATCAAATGCTTTCTCGTAGTCCACGAATATCAGTGCCAATGGTTTGTTGTATTCCGCAGACTTCTCTATTAGATTTTTTATTACCAGTAAGTGGTCGTTAGTGCTATATCCAGATCTAAATCCAGCTTGTTCTCTAGGTTGATAGAAGTCTAACTTAGCCTCCAGTCTTTTTTTGATAATTTTTGTGAAAAGTTTATATATGTGTGATAGCAAACTGATAGGACGGTAGTTTTTCAGATCTGTTATGTCACCCTTTTTGTGTAATAAAACAATGACTGCATTGTTCCATTGAGAAGGAGTTTTTCCTTGGTAAATGCATTGGGTGAAAAGTTTGGCCAAAGCCTGGATAATTTTATTTCCACCTTGTTTGATTGCTTCGATTACTATTCCGTCATCGCCAGGGGATTTATTATTTTTCATTTCTGAAAGTGCCTTTTTAACTTCATGTGGTGTTACTTCTGGCATTAATTCTGATCCCTGGTTTGTGATTTTGGGCAGGGGCTGATCTTGCCTTTCGTTGGTGCTCTCATACATTTCGCGATAAAACGATTCGACAACCTTGAGGATTTCGGCTTTATCCGTGGCAATATTGCCATCTTTGTTTCTGATTTTGTACATATTTTTGTTACTGATGTTATTCGTATTACGCCTCAAAACTTTTAAACCTTTGTTGTCTTGAATTATGTGAGTTATTTCTCTTGTGTTGTTTTCTCTTATGTCTTTTCGGATTGATCGGTGGATATCTTTATTTAATTTCTTCAGTGTTGTGTAGTTGGAGTCGTATTTTTCCGTCAATTGTCTTCTTTTACTTATTAACTCTTTGGTATTTTGGCTTAATTTTTCTTTATGGGTCACGACAGTCGAGCAGCACTCCCTTTCTGTTTCTTTTAGTGCTTTTGTTATGACATTATTTGCTTGTTCAATGTCTTCTATGTCGTTTTCAAGGTCTTGTATACGTCTGGTTAGTACATCTTCATAGAGGTTGTTGTTTCCTGGGGGAATCCATTTCGTCTTTCGTGTTTTGAAGATCATCTTGGTTCTTTCGAAATTGACATTTAATCGTATCTTTGCTCGGATTAATCTGTGGTCGCTTCCTACCGAAAATTTGTTAAGTATTTCAATGTCTTTAATGATTTCTTTTCTGTTTGTTATGATAAAATCTATCTCATTTTTGACACTGCCATCTGGGCTTATCCATGTCCATTTACGCTGAGGCTTTTTATCGAAAAAAGAGTTCATCATGGATAAATTTTCCTGGTGTAAGAAATTAAGCAGTCTTTGTCCTCGTTCATTTCTGTCGCCATACCCATACTTGCCCATTGCTACTTCTGCATCATCTTGTTTGAAGCCAATTTTCGCATTAAAGTCGCCCATAATTATTGTATAATATGCTGGTGTAGTATGTAATGCTGTTTCTAGGTCATCATAAAATTTTTCAATTTCTTCATCGGAGTGGCTTGTCGTTGGAGCATATGCCTGGATTATCTTAAGGTTATATCTTGCATTTAGTTTGAAGATGAGGTATACAATCCTGGGACTTATGCTGTTAATTTTAGTTATATTTTGGGTGTGTTTTCTATGTATAATAAATCCTACTCCACCGTGTGAAGTGTCTTCTTCTCCTCTAAAATGAAATAAATGTCCCGATTTAAGAGTAATTTGGGCTTCTCCTCTTCGTCTGATTTCGCTGAGGCCGATGATGTCCCATTTTATTGTTTTCAGCTCTTCCTCCAGTTCCATCATCTTCTGGTCCGATATAAGGGTTCTAACATTGTATGAGGTGATATGCATTTGTCGTTCTTTGTGGTAGCCTGATCTTTTCCGGGGATTCTTAGCACCCTCTGCTCCAACCCTTTTCCATCCGCTACCTTGGTTGGGGGTATTGGAGCGGCCCAATGGGGCTACCCCTTGGGGGGGGGTATATGATATATATCGGATATATATCATATATATTCGAAATTTTGATATTTATATAAATATCATGGATATTTTGTGCCCTGGTCACACAGCACACCACTCGCTTCCTTCCACTTCATCCAGCCCTAATTCTACTGCATGCATCTCCATCTATTTCTCCATCACTCTGTAATACCGATCCCAGGTACTTAAAACTATTGCTTTTTACAATCAGTTCACCATCCAAAGATACTATGTTATTTGTAGTAACTCCATCTTTAAATGAACATTGCAAATACTCTGTCTTTGTCCTACTAAGTTTTAAACCTTTTTCCTCCAGAGCTTGTCTCCACTGTTCCAGTTTTTGTTTTAAGTCTCTTTCACTATTTCCTACTAACACGACATCATCAGCATACATTAAGCACCCTGGAATGTTACCCTGTAGTTTCGCTGTTATCTGGTCCAAAACTAATGAGAATAAATACGGACTAAGCACCGAGCCCTGGTGCAATCCTACTTTCACATGAAATTTATCAGTCTCTCCCACACCTGTCCTAACACTAGTCGTTGCTCCCTCATACATATCCCTTACAATCTTTACATATTCACCAGGGATTCATTTCTTATTGAATGCCCACCACAGAATCTCTCGAGGAACTCCAGAGCTTTCTTTGCTTTCTCCAGATCAATGAATACCATATGAGCGTTTGTTTCTTTACTCCTGTATTTTTCCATCAACTGCCTTATAATGAAAATTGCATCTGTTGTTGATCTGCCCTGCATACAGCCAAACTGATTCTCGGATATTTCGGTCTCTTCACGTATCCGTCTATCAATTAATCTTTCCCATATTTTCATGGTGTGGCTAAGCAGTTCTATAGCCCTGTAGTTTGTACATTGGTGTATATCTCCCTTGTTTTTGTAGACAGGTACTAGTATACTGCTTCTCCATTCGTCTGGCATTTGTCCAATTTCCATAATTCTATTAAATAAACCTGCTAGCCACCTTGTTCCTGTCTCTCCCAAATGGTCTCCATACTTCGCCAGGAATATCATCTGGTCCTACCGCTTTTCCTTTCTTTATTTTTTGAAGCGCTTGAGCCACTTCCTCGTTGGTTATTTTGGTGACCATTGCTGCTACTGTCTCCGTTGACTCTACAGGCTGTCTGTCAAATTCTTCATTTAATAAGCTGTCAAAGTACTTTCTCCATCTGTTTTTGACATCCTTTTCGTGAACTAGTATTTTATTATTTTTATCTCGGATACATATAATCTGATGATATGTGAACCGGTATGGTTAAGTTAATATGATATGTTAACTTGTAAGAAAGATGGCTCAAAGAAATCAGTGTTTTAGGAGAAAAGAAATTGTTATCTCGGTGTACAAACACTGATTTTGACGAACACACTTTTTTAGAAAAATATTAGCCGGCAAGTTTTTAATCATTTGATTATGTTTTGTATTTATTTATACAAAGTATTATTTCTGCTTCTGATGGTTAATGCTGGTAAAAAACTGATATGCTGAATTAAAAACTGAATTTTATTTGTACACTGCTACAATATGATATAACCTTACGACATGATGATTATTATTGACATTGTCATGCGCGCTGTCACCAGCTGACATGGAACGAGCAATTATTTGCCATACACTTGTGTATTCTGCAACATACCGCCAGCCTTGAAATACCCTGGCTATTTCAAAAAGAAACAAAAAAAAAATAAACTGCATTACAATAAAGGGTCATAATTGCCCAGTATACATCAAAACATAGAAATGAACTTAAATGTCTGTTGGTAATATGCACACGCGTGAGAGAGCTCTTGTCACTTCACCATTGTTTGTTTTTATTGTCACAACACGTATTCTATTGTCTCTGCCTCGATGTACCATTGAAATACGTCCTAACCTCCACTGTAGAGGTGGTAAATTGTCTTCTCTAAGACACACTAGCTGGTCTATCTTCACTTCTTGGTTGCTAACAGTCCTCCATTTGGATCTGGACTGAAGTTGAGTTAAATATTCTGTTGACCATCTTGCCCAAAAATGTTGGAGCACTTGAGTCATATGTTGAAACGTGTTGAGATTTGAAATTCTTCGTAGGTCTGGCTCAGGAAAGGTTGTTAATGGTGAAAAGATTAAAAAATGACCTGGGGTCAAAGGTTGAAAATCTGATGGGTTAGAGGATAAAGGAGTTAAAGGTCTGGAATTAAGACATGCTTCAATTTGTGTTGTCAAAGTTCCAAAATTATCTACTGAAAATATATGATTTCCCACAATTCTTTTAAGATGAAATTTAAATGATTTGACTGCTGCCTCCCAAATTCCCCCATAATGTGGTGATCTAGCAGGAATGAACTGCCACTTTATTGATTCTACTGTCAAAAAACTGTTAATTTCTGGTCTGGAATTCTGTACTAAATCGTACATTGATTTGAGTTGATTATTAGCCCCCACAAAAGTTGTGGCATTGTCCGATGAGATAGTCAATGGTTTACCTCTACGACTGATAAATCGTTTTAAGCAATTTAAAAAACTTTCAGTTGTTAAGTCTATTACAAGTTCTAAATGTGTAGCCTTTGTGCTAAAACAAACAAATATGCAAACATATATATGGATGATTTTTGAATTGCGTAATTTATTAGCTTTAACTGAGAATGGTCCACAATAATCTAAACCTGTATGTAAAAATGCTCTAGCAGGAGTAATTCGCTTCTCTGGTAAGTCACCCATAAGTTGATTGACTGAACTTGGCCTATTTTTAAAACATACAATGCACTTTCTTAAAATTCGTTTTACTGTAGTTAAACCTGATAATATCCAAAATCTAGTTCTCAATGTTGATAACAATAGTTGTGGACCAGCATGCAAGTTTTTATAATGTTCATCCCGAATGATACAAGTAGTAATGTGATGGTCTGAAGGTAAAAGTATTGGATGTCTTTGAGAAAAAGGTAAAAAATCTGCATTTTTGATCCTACCACCAACTCTGAGAATACCATCTTTAAGAAATGGATTAAGTGAAATAAGATTGCTATTCTTTTTGACTGTATTGGAAACATTCATTCTGTACAAGTTTTACAATAGTATTTAAACTGACTTCCAGTTCTGGTATAGAAATTTGGCCACAATATTTGTCTGATTTATTAAGACAGTTATGTTTAAATCTTAAAAGCAATGCTATTATTCTTTGTAACCTTGATATTGAAGAATATTTATGGATTATACTAAATGGTTCCTTTTCTTTAATATGAGCTGATAACTGGTATTTAGGTCTTTTTTCTGGTAAATCCTTTACTGATTTAAATTTCGGTATAGGCCAGTTGTCTTCACTTTCTGATAACCATGAAGGTCCATGCCACCACAAGGAAGAAGTTGACAATGTTTTTGAGTCTATTCCTCTTGAAATAAGGTCTGCTGGATTTTCCTTTGAAGGAACATGTCTCCATTCATTTGCCTTGCTGTTTTCATGAATGTGAGCAATTCTGTTTGATACAAAAGGTTTCCAAACATGAGATTCGCTGTTTATCCATTGAATAACTATAGCTGAATCTGTCCAAAATGTAAATTTGGCAAAATTAATATCTGAACAATCTCTTACCTTTTTTACTAAATCTGTTAATATCCTTGCTGCGCATAACTCTAATTTTGGAATTTATTTATTTATTTATTTATTTATAAAAATCCAAACAGGTCCTAAAACCTTTTTACATGGACAGTTATAATCATAAACTTTATATAACAAATATAACTAATATATACAGTCATTAGCACAACTATTGATAGGCAGATATAGAAGACTTTAACACAAAAACAGCTAGACTAATGATATCTATTATCCATCTACTAGTTTAAAGTGCTCTTGCACTATACGTCTATAGCAACCAACTGACATTGTAAAATCAATGTTTTTTACTAAATTTATATTGTTCGCTAGTTTCAACATGGCCTCTAGAGGAGAGCAAACAGATGTTCTTATTTTTCCAAACAACAACTGATATCTCGTTGCTTTTCGAGGAACATTAAATGGTATCCGCATTCGTAAATCAATTGTACCTGAAATATTAATTATTTTATATAAAATCATTGCCATTACAAATTTGCGCCTACTAGTCAAAGACAAAACTTCAAATTCTTCCCTTAGCATGGTTGATCTTATGGTTCCATAATCAGGCCATCGATGATGTTTTTTGAAATACAAATAACGAAGAAACTTATTCTGAACTTTTTCTAGTGCCTCTAAATGTACTTGAGGTTGTTGTCCCCAAATAATGGAACCAAATTCTAATATTGGTCTAACTAAAGTATTATATAATATTTTTATACCCTTAATACTAGTAAAATCGCAAGTTTGTCGACATATAAAACCCAGCATACGGTTCGCTCGTTTTGCAGCTTTACCAATATGTGTAGCAAATGACAGTTGATTATTATAAATCAAACCCAAATCCTTGACCTCACTGGTCCTTTTTAAAACATTCAGTCCTATTAAATAATCAAATACTATTGGTTCTCTTTTACGGGTAATAGACATAACGTAGCACTTATTTATATTGAATTTGATGTTATTATTGTCACCCCATAATAAAATGTTCTCAATATCCCTTTGAATCATTACGCAATCCCTAACAGTTTGAATTATTTTGAATAACTTAAAATCATCTGCAAATAATAAGTAATCTAAATACTGGATGACGTTTGCTAAATCATTTATAAACATTAAGGACAAAAGTGGTCCAAGATTAGACCCTTGTGGTACTCCCGAGTTAGCCTTAAATTTACCAGAAGTATTTCCATTGTGTTTTACAACAAAACTCCTATTCTGCAAATAACTTTTAAATAACTTTATTAGATTATCAGATAAGCCAAAATTACATAACTTTCTTAAAAGAACATCGTGTTTTACTTTATCAAAGGCTTTTTCGAAATCCGTATACACTACATCCAATTGCAATTGTTTTTCTAACGCATTGTTTGCAGACTCGGTGAATGAAATAAAACTTGTGTTTATCGAGCGACCCGACATAAAACCATGTTGATGATCATTAATACTATTTTTGACGTGATTTTATACATGAGCATGCAATATTTGTTCGAAAATTTTTGATGGAGCACACATAATAGCGACTCCTCTATAATTTCCAATATCTCTTTTGTTACCCGCCTTAAATATTGGAGTAATTGAAGATAGTTTCCATTTTTCTGGAAATTTTGAATAAGTTATTATTAGATTAAAAATATGTAATAATGGTAACTTTAACCACTCTTGGCATGCCTTTAAAATATACGGGGGGATGCCATCTATACCGGCAGCTTTCTTTGGTTTCAGCTTTTTGACTGCATTATCATAATCTACGCTTGTTATTGATGGTAAATTCAAAACATTGTTATTACTAATAATATTTGTAAAATTAGTGTTATAGCTGGAAATGTCGGTAGAATAAACAGATTCAAAATATTTCGCAAACTCATTAGCAGTATCACTCTTATTTATTTCTTTACCCCCAAAATAAAATATTTCTGTTTGATTAGACTTAGAATTCTTATTATTAATGAAATTCCAGAAATTGTTAAACTCATTTTCTATATTTTCCTCAATTTGCCGTATATATTTCCTGTGCTCTATGTTAATTAATGATTTCAGTTTTTTTCTGGTCTCTATAAATTGATTGTTAAAATAAATTGAAACATGTCTTAACTTTCTAAAATTATTTTTTTGTTTGAGCAACTTTTTGATATCAGGCGTAAACCATTTCGGAAAATTAGAATAATTCTTGTAAATATTATATTGTGGTACAGATCCTTCAAATATATTAAGTACTTTTGAGTAAAAGATATCTAGAGCTTTATCTACCTCTATTTCCTCTGTTACAGCTTCCCACGTCATATTTCTCATCAAATCACACATCAAATCAAAATTTGCTTTTTTAAAATTAAATCTATTACCAACTAACTTATCTGTTTGTCTAAAACTTGATACTGTAAATGAAAGTTGAATTTCCAGAGATGGATGTAATCTATCTTCCTTTACTAACGGTAACTGCTCTTGACATACCTTACAACTATTTATATTTTCTGCAGATGCTACTACTTGATCTAAAGTTTTGCCCTGCCAGTTTTTTACATTGTTATAAAGCAAAAATGAATTAAAATTTAAAAACTCAATCATACTTTTAAACTTAGCACTTCCATTAGTAAAATCTAGATTTTCGGTTCCTTTAATTTCTGCAATATTGAAGTCGCCAAAAATAAACGTGTTATTAATATCAGTAATATGTGTTTGTAACAATTCGAAGCAATTCGCATAGTCATGTAATTTACAATCTGGTGGAATATACACTCCAATTAATTTTATACTTAATTTGTTATTAATTTTTAAATCCGCAACCAAAATTTCAAAAGATGAACAATGTTGTGTTACTTTTAAAATCTTATGCTCCTTTTTTATTACCATTAATACTCCTCCTCCCTTAGTTTTGCCAGAAATCTCCTGGTTTCTGTCAGATCTCAATAAGTTAAATACATTTATATCAATTAGTTCTCCATCAACCATATCCTCCCGAAGCCATGTTTCTACAGCTACTACTACATCATAATTACCTTCCAAGCAATTTTTATAGAATTCCGCAGTTTTCGTGTTCAGTCCCCTACAATTCTGAAAGTTTATGTGAATCCCTGTCATGAATTGAGTTGTCCCCTGATATCAAATCCTAATAATATTATATTTATTATTTAACATATATTTTTTTACACCTATTTTATTTCTACTATACCGTAGTAAATTCTTTTCATAAATTTTTGACAAACCAAATAACTTAAAACAATAATTGAAATAATTTAAAACATCCAGTTTTTCTATAAGTAACTCATTAACAAACCAAAATCAACGAATTTAAGTTCCAAATTAATATATCTAAATTACTATCAACAAAAACTTATCAGTCACTAATATACACATTACAGAAACTTTGAGTATAAAGTAGCCCACACACGTTAATTGTCAAGATCCGATTCGCAAGTAATCACTTTAATTTCATCATTCTTCTTAATAAATACTCTACCATCGTAACTCCATGCCTCAGTTTTCCCGAACTTACTCCTTGCCTTCTTCAATAATGAATACCTATGTTTCGTTAGATCTTCATTCACAAATATTTTTGTTTCTCTTAATTGTCTTCTAGCACTTAGAATTTCCTTTTTCTTCAAATAAGAACTAAAGTCTACCACCACTGTTCTCGATTTATTAGTTTGCAAGTTTAATTTACCTTGTCTGTATAAATTAGAAATTTCGCTGGAATTGCATTTTATTTTCAATGTGTTGTTTATAATATTTATGACAACGGACATCAAATTTTCATTATTAGTTTCATTAATACCATCAAAACGCAGGGTCCTTTTCTTTTGAAGTGCCTCTATGTCATCAATTGTTTTTGCTATGTTGCTAATTTCTGTTGTGTGTGTTTCTATGTTTGTTTTCATATTTAATATTTGTTGTGATACATCATTAAGTGTATCCTGAACTGCATCAAATTTTTTCTCCAAATCATCAAATTTTTTCTCCAAATTATCTAAATTCTGGTCCAGTTTTGTCATAAACTTTTGACATACTTTTGATATTATGACTTCTAAACTGTTTTCGTCCAAAGAAGCACCACTTGATAAGATTCCGCTTCTAGTTTTTGTTGCCATTATACGTGTATGGATCCCTTTAGCAGTTATTAATTTAATATTCACCAATACACTGTATTACTGTAATTGCTCAAATTTCTCTATTAATTAGTATATTTCTAACTTACTTGGACCTTCACTAAGTACTGCAACATCAGTTGTCACCACTCAACAAAGATGAGAACTTTATTACTGAAACGAATTACTACTTATTTTAAAAATTTCGGGAGCACTCATACACACGACTATTCACAACGAGTGGCCATGACTATCGTGCATGGAATTGTAAGTACCTTTAATGGTGCTACTCTACTTTTTGCAATAAGTAACTGACTCTGTTTCTGATCGTGATACTGACTAACAATATATAAACAAGCTCCGTAAGCTGCTTCAGATGCATCGCAAAATCCATGCAATTCTGTATATGTCCCTTGAAACAATGTAACATGTCGTGGAATACTGATTTGATTTAATTCTGTTAACTGATTTATAAAGTCTACAAAACAAGTATGAAGTTCAGCAGGAACTGATTCATCCCACTTTAAATTAAGTTTCCACAACTTCTGTAATATTATCTTTGCTTGAATGACATAAGGTCCTACTAAACCTAAAGGATCAAAAATTTGAGATATTGTGGACAAAATTGATCTCTTTGTAATTTTTTCAGTGTCTTTACATTTAATTTTGAATAACAAGTTATCTTGACCTGACTGCCAAGTTATTCCCAAAGTTTTATTTTCCTCTTTGCTTGAGATAAAATATTCTATACCTACTTGTTCTTGCTCTCCTGGTGAGAATATATCTTTGTCGTTGGACATCCATTTTCTTAATATAAATTTTGATTTGCTAAGAATTTCCTGTAACTTATTTTTCAACTGTTTTGCCTGTTCTGCAGTTTCACATCCATATAACAAATCATCAACATAGAATCCATTCCTGATTACTACTGCTACATCTGGATCTGTTTCCTCAATTTCATTGGCTAGTTGGGTTAGGCTTCTTATCGCTAAGAATGGTGCACTTGCTGTTCCATATGTTACTTTTTTAAGTTTGAAATGTTGGATCTCTTCTGAGGGATTTGTACGCCATACGATTCTCTGATAGTTCTGATAGTTTTCACTTACTAAGATTTGTCTGTACATTTTCTCAATGTCTGCTGCTAAAACTATATTAAAAAATCTGAATCTTATTAAGATAGAAAGAAGATCACTCTGTATAGTTGGTCCAACCTTTAAGCAATCATTTAATGATAAGCCTGTAGTTGTTTTTGCTGACCCATCAAAAACAACCCTTAATTTAGTAGTAGTATTATCTGATTTTAGAACTCCATGATGTGGTAGATAGTATGAGGGATACTTTAAATCCTCTACTGTTATAAGTGACATATGTCCCAAATCCTGATATTCCTTGATAAAGTCTGTGTATAACCTTTTATATTCTGGATTTTTGATTAATTTTCTTTCTAAACTAGAAAATCTGTCGAGTGCTGTTTGCAATGAATCTCCTAAGTTCTGTATGTTGTCTTTTGCTAACAGTGGAACAACAATTTGTCCTTCTTGATTTTTCTGAAAACATGTCTGATAGTCTTTTTCACATGATTCTTCTTCTTTAGTTAGACATTTTGAATTATCAATATTTTCTATTTCCCAAAATTGTTTGATCTGATCATTAATGCTGTTGACAGTAAAATTACACCTGATGGTTGGTTTATTTGAATGAAATGGAACATTCCCAGTAATAACCCAACCTAGCATGGTTTTTTGCAAAATTGGTAAAAATCTGTTAAGTCGAATTTGTCCAATGCATAATAAATCATAGAATATAGAGGCACCTAATAAAATATCTATTTTCCCTGGTTTATAAAATGTTTCGTCTGCTACAGTTACATTTTCTGGTATAGTAAATTCATTTCTGTTAAGATTGACTGTAGGTAATGTTTCTGTAATTTTATCTATAACTAAGAAAGAACTTTCAATCTGATATGCATTTACTCGAGACTTAATATTTGTAGTCACTGAATGGTTTATATGAGTTATTTTGTCATTTATACCTGATACTGGTATATTTATACACGACTTATCAAGTTTCAATTTTTTGCAAAGATCTGCTGTGATAAAATTTGATTGTGATCCTGAATCAAGTAATGCCCTTGCTTCAAATGTATTACCTGACTGGTCAAAAATATGTATAACTGCTGTTGCTAATAAAACTTCTGATTGATGATTGGCGCTTGAATTTAGAACTACTGATGTTGATGGCTGCGCTGAATTAATCTGTACTGTATTTACCTGGTTGTGCTCATTCATTGAGTTCCCAAATGATTCTGATTCTTGGTTCATATTGATGTGGCTTTGTTGCTGATCTGTTTGAAATCTAGAATTTGAGTAATGTAACAACGAGTTGTGCCTTCTCGTGCAAAATTTACAACCTCTGGTTGATACACACTTCTCTATTGAATGATTTCGTCTTAAACAGTTTGTGCATAATTTCATTTTTTGTACTTCAACATTTCTTTGTTTTACAGATAATTGTAGAAACTTATTACAATAAAAAATTGAGTGTGATTCTTTACAATAAAAACATTTAAAATTCTGATTAGTTTGATTTACGAATGATTGTACTTTATTTTTGTTATGTGGTTGATTATTATTTTTATGGTTTGCACCATGTGTTTGTTTATCATTATTTGCATAAAGAGTTTCTAAAAGACGAGAACGCTGACCTAAAAAACTTAAAAATTCTTCAATTGTTGGAAGTGCCTTTTTGCTTATATTCTCCGATTCCCACTGACGTCTTGTGTTATTGTCTAACTTAGAAGTTATTAAATATATTAACATTGTTGACCACTCCTTTACAGGTTGTTTAAATGATTCTAATACCCTTATATTTTTATTTACCTCATCAATCAGTTTTCTCAGCTGAGAAGGTGATTCTTTTTGTATCACGGATAACTCAAATAACGCCCGAACATGAGAATGTACTATGAGTTTATCATTTTGAAATCTATCTGTTAAGATCGACCAAGCAATCGTATAATTTTCATTCGTAACCTCCAAAGAGGAAATTACTGCTGCCGCACTGTCTGTCAAACAAGATTTGAGATAATGAAATTTTTTAATGTTACTTAAATTAGGATCATTGCCAATTAAACTAGTGAACCCGTCATAAAACTCAAGCCATGAGCTCCCACTTTCTGCACCCCCATTTTCTGAGGCCCCACTGAACCTTGGAAGATCAATACAAGGTAACCTTATGTCTTGTGAAGCTTGTAACTGTGAACTACAACTTGTATTTATTGTGTCTGCTTGTTGATTAAATGTCTGTTTTTTTATTAAAATATCCGCTTTTGATATACAATCAAAAAACTTCTTTTCATATTCTTCTAGTTCAGCTTCATGTTCCTTACTTTTATTTTTTGTCTCATCTAAATCTAATACCATAAGCTGAACCATTACGGAGTTAAAGTCTGACAATAAATCTTTTGCTACTGCTAGTCTGCATTCTAACTGATCTTTGTTTGCTTTACCTGACTCTACATCTTTTATAAAATTAAAAAATCTCGTTAACTGACCTTTTAAGGAAGTTTTAGTGGTTTTTAAGGTATTTTCATCTGTCATTCTGATGATTTATAAAAATTTACTGTTACAATACAAAACAACACAAATTAGATGCAAGTCATGCATAGGAATTTTTTATAAAAAAGGATATTACATAGGATACCTGATTTCCAATGATTTTCTGATAATTTGCTTTGATTTTCTGTAATCCTGGCGTGGCCCGGTCATTAACCTCTGCTTCGAAATGGCCGCCAAAATGCTGTCTGGTTTTCTGGTAATTATTTGTTTCTTGTCCTGTCTACGGTCGCCAAAATGTTTTGTATTTATTTATACAAAGTATTATTTCTGCTTCTGATGGTTAATGCTGGTAAAAAACTGATATGCTAAATTAAAAACTGAATTTTATTTGTACACTGCTACAATATGATATAACCTTACGACATGATGATTATTATTGACATTGTCATGCGCGCTGTCACCAGCTGACATGGAACGAGCAATTATTTGCCATACACTTGTGTATTCTGCAACAGATTAAACTTACTGTTTTTTCTCACCCATTACATTAAGCGCCGCACCCTTCCAAACGACCCACTTCGCAGCGTAGTCGCCGCGCGCCGGCGCTAGAAAATCGCCTGTTTTAGCCACTCTGTGGATCCACAGAGTAGCGCTGCAGAGTGGCCCGTCTGGTTTGGCCCTTAAACAGTTTACTCGAATGGATGCCTTGAAAATTCATGTGCAAACACACTATGGGGAAAAACCTCACAAGTGTGAAATATGCTTTAAGCACTACACTACAACAAGTAATTTGACACAGCATTTGAGAGTGCACACTGGAGAAAAACGTTAAAAGTATGAAATATGTTTTAATCACTTAAGCATCTCCAACGAGACCCTCTCGCGCATTAAATGTTTTCCCATTTGCGCTATTCCGAGTACCTCTCGCCAATATACACTCTGGTGCAAAGGAATCGATCCACTTAAAAATTTGGTCATTTTGATGCCTCGAATTTCCTAAACCTGTTGTCCGATTTAAGTGATTTTTTACCATGTTATAGTCTTATTCATTAACAATATCGCTATAATAATATTGTTGCTAGACAGGTAAACTGTCATTGTATACCGGGTGTACGAATCTAACTGTGTTTTTTTTTCAAAGTTCACATCAATTATTAAGGAATCGCTAGATACAATTATTAAACCACTCACAATAATATTTAACAAATGTATTAACGAGGGTTACTGGCCTGATGTATTCAAAATATCAAAAGTAATTCCACTTCATAAAAAAGGAAATAAAAATGCTCCAGACAATTACAGACCCATTACCATAGTACCAACAATAAGTAAAATTTTTGAAATCTTAATTAAAGATCGTATAGCAAATTATTTGGATAACAAATCAATTATATCTAGCTCTCAATTTGGTTTTAGAAAAAAATACTCAACAACTAAAGCTTTATTAGAAGTAATAGTACATATTGTTCACGGTCTTGATGCAGGTGAACCTACTAATGGTTTAATGTGTGACCTTACAAAAGCTTTTGATTGTGTGGATATCCAAACACTATTGATAAAATTGGAGTACTATGGAATAAGGGGTACCATACACGACCTTTTAAAATCATATCTTACAGGAAGAACACAGATAGTTGCATTTAATAATCAAGAATCTAATCCTTTACCAGTTTCAACTGGAGTACCACAAGGATCCGTTTTGGGACCTCTGCTGTTCTTGATATATATATATATATATATATATATATATATATATATATATATATATATATATATATATATATATATATATATATATATATATATATATATATATATATATATATATATATATATTGGAAACTTTGTTAACTGTTCATAATAATATACAATATCTAAAAACACATGCTGATCAATATCAGTATAATACAAGAAACAAAAGTCATATCATTATACCATATTCCAGATTGTGTGTTACACAACTTAATACAATAGATTATAATCTGTATAATTGTTTTTTAAACCTAAACAAAAATATTGATATTAAGGCAATTAATTCTAAACAATTTTATAAATTAGCAAAACACTTCCTGCTGGAACACTGTTTCTGTAGTATACAGAAATTTGTTTGTTTGTTCTCCTAGTGTGGTCGTTTTTATGAAAACTATATTACATCTAACTGATTTTTTTATATTTTTATATTTCTATTTTTCACGTTATATTATGTGTTCTTGTATTATTTCTTAATTATTCCTTAGTTATTTCCTATGTATACAAAGTGACTTATTTATATTGTGACATGACATGTAGTGTTTACTATGTAAAAATTGTCAATAAACGTATCTATCTATCTAGCATCATTCTGTGGACTATTCTAGCATTTATAAAATACTGGAATTAAAACCCAACTATAGCCTCAGGTTTTCTTAACATAAGGTTTTTAGATTCATTAGCTTATGTTGGATAATAAAAAAAGTTAGGTACTTCAACAACTGGCCATGTTCGTCATCAGTACAGGGTGTTTCTAAATAAGTGCCACAAACTTTAAGGGTAATTTTACATGAGAAAATAATGCCAGTTTGCTCTATAATCATATGTCCGCAAACGGTTCGTTTCCGAGATACAGGATGTTCAATTTTTTTTACAAACTTACGATTTATTTATTGCTTTAAAACCAGTTGAGATATGCAAATTCAATTTGGTGGGTTTTAAGACGTAGTTATTGCACTTTTTTTGACATACAATTAAGAATTTTATATTCACCATTGGCGTGCATACGGCTAAAATGATCGTTCGTAATACCCGTTTGCGCGCCAATGGGTAATATTAAATTCTTAATTGTATGTCTAAAAATGTGCAATAACTACGTCTGAAAACCCTCCAATTTGATTTGCATATCTCAACTCGTTTTAAAGCAATAAATAAATGGTCAGTTTGTAAAAAACTTGAAGATCCCATATCTCGGAAACGAAGCGTTTGCGGACATATGATTATAAAGCAAACTGTCATTATTTTCTCATGTAAAATTACCCTTAAAGTTTGTGGCACTTATTTAGAAACACCCTGTACTGATGACAAACATGGCCAGTTGTTAAAGCACCTAACTTTTTTATTATCCAACATAAGCTAATGAGTCTAAAAACTTCATGTTAAGAAAACCTGAGGCTATTCGCGGTGTGCAAGTACTTGGAAAGGGAAACGAGAAACGACCGTGTGCGAGTCGCGGAGAAATATTGCAACTATCTTAAATAATTCATATTGTCAATTGAAATTGTCAAATTGACGTATATTTCATACCTTCTGTCATTGACTCAGAAAAATTATATATTGCTCCACAATATTGATATGATAGCAATTATTATATAAAGGTAAATTTAATTAATTGTATTTTGCTTGCAGTACTGCATTTTAATAACGGATTTTATTTACTACATACAATTGTTTACGTTTGCTAAACATAACCTGCATCTTATTTTTTTCTTCTTATTATTTTTTTGGACTATGGTCTTGACAATTATCCAGCAACCAGGACTAATATAATTGGCCAATATAATTAAAAGTGCGAATAAAAGTACAGAGCGTAGAAATAGAGGTCGCTTTGCCGAACTTGCACGGTCCCAATAGTTGGTTTTTAATTCCAGTATTTTATAAATGCTAGAATAGTCCACAGAATGATGCGAACTTTGAAAAAAACACCGTTTTATTCGTACAGCCGGTATACAATGACAGTTTAGCTGTCTAGCAACAATATTATTACAGCGATATTGTTAATGAATAAGGCTATAAAATGGTAAAACAATCAATTAAATCTGACAACAGGTCTTGGAAATTCGAGGCATCAAAATGGGCAAATTTTTAAGTGGATCGATTTTTTTGCATTTGAGTGTAGGTATTAAGTTTATATTTTTATCTGGAGCGATACCTTCTCGCCCGTTTGTATTACATAGACCAACGAAAATATGATACAGTGCTAGCATCGTATAAAAAAAATTAAAAAAAATATAGAAATTGATGTATAAATATAAAGTAGCAAAGTTTACGATCAAAAACAATAGATAAAAAATATTAGCAAAATAATACACTTAAAATATGCAACTGAAAAACACTGCATAAAACCGTGAATGCAAAGAAAAAGCACATCTCATCGTGTTTGTTTATGTTTGTTTTGTCATATACGCATGTGGGCGCATGCCACTGGCGCACTCTCTAAATTCGAACGAGCATACAACAAATATACAATAAAAAACTGCGATTTGGTGAATGCGTCTATAAGAAATAACATGGGCGCGGGGCCTCCGCCAAAATCTAAGGTCCATTCTGTTCGTTTTTGATGCTTTTTGTGGTGTAGGCTCGTCGGATCGTGACGTAAGAGGGGTCGTTGGAAAGGGAAGGGGATGGTGAATACAAAGACATAGAAAAATTAAACATGGCGGCATGGTCAAAACGGCATTACATCATATCTTCGCTGTTATTGGTCCAATTGTTACGTTTGGGGCGTTACATGAAAGGGGAGGGGAAATCGAGGCTAACAGAGAAAAGTTCAAACACAATGGTGTTGTCAAAAGAGCACTATATCATTCCTTTACTGTAATTGATATGATTTTGACGTACGAGACGTTAAATGAAAGGGGAGTGAATATTCAATACGTAGAGATAGAAAACAAGCACAATGGCATTGCCAAAAGGACATTATATCGTATAGCCATTGTTATTTGTAT
This sequence comes from Diabrotica virgifera virgifera, assembly GCF_917563875.1. Lineage (NCBI taxonomy): Eukaryota > Metazoa > Arthropoda > Insecta > Coleoptera > Chrysomelidae > Diabrotica > Diabrotica virgifera. The sequence goes on from NC_065443.1 coordinate 140,123,475, forward strand.
GAATTTTAACGTTCGAGACGTTAAATGAAAGAGAAGGGGGTAGCGAATATGTTGAGATAAAAAACAAACACATCGACATTACCAAAAGTGCGGTATATCTCTTCGTTGCTATTGGTCCGATTTTAACGTAAGAGACGTCGAATGAAAGGGAATTAGTAGGAAAAAAACAAACATGACAACATTGCCAAAACAGCACTAGATCGTATTGTCGGAATACTACGAACACCAGATAAATGTCGAAATACCGAAATCGAGAAAAAAACGTTTTTAAAGTTTAGTGCTTTATTTTGAATTAAGCGTACCAGTTGTGTTTGATATTCGATATGCTAGTTTAAGATGCATATATCATAAATAATATTCTATCATTAGTTTGAAATAGTTATAATAATAGAAAGAGACCTAGCTGATTAAACCTAAATTTAAGATCGAGGTGCGATCACTTACCTGGTTTTACCTGTAAATCAAAATAAATCACACTGTATTAAAGACACTTATCACCTTTTTACTGAATATGGTAGATATACAGCAGTAGAAATATATTGTTGTCCTGCAAATATATATATGTGCGCTTAGTTGGCTTTACATGCAACAGAACTTTGATTTTATGGAAGTAAGTAGCGATATATTGTTTTATTTGAAAATGAAAAGTTGGTTAGGTGTAACTTATTTGTTTATTACACAAATTATCTGCTGAATGGTAAGTCGTATCATTTATTGGGTTTTACCTGTATGTAGAGCGTAAAAAGCTGAGAATTTTGGTATACTTAACTCAATATTTTAAAATTTGTCATTTATCTGGTTTTCGCAGTATACCGACGATATTTTCGTTGCTCTATCAAATACAAACGGTTGAGAAGATATTGCTTCGGGTAAAAATATAAATATATAATACTTATCATAAAATTTTAATTTTTTGTAAAATTAACGTTATTTCATTTTTTATTATTTTTTTAAGTTTGTATTATGATTTCTACTTTATCAATATTAAAAATAAATACAAAAAACCTGCTTTTTGTGACCTTCTATTTCATAGAAAAACCCTAGCATTGAGTGGTTAAGCATTTTACTACAAGTCATTTGAAAAGACATTTGAGTGTGCGCACTGGAGAAAACCTCATAAGTGTGAAATATTTGACCATATGAAATATTTTGTGATTGATGGTATACAACCAACTACAGGAAAACTTTTTCTTTTCCTTGTGGATTTTGTGAAATATGTTTTAAACATTTTACTACAACAGTGGTTTGAAAAAACATTTGAGAGTGCACACTCCACAAGTGTGAAATTTGTTTTCAGTTTTCTCGAATGAACATTTTGAAAGATCATTTAAGGCTGTACCACAGTATAAAAAGGGACAGTAGAACCACTCTCCGAAAAATTGGAAGTAAAATCTTTAGTCGCGCATGGCGACCGCGCAATATTCGCAGTCGCTTTTGCCCCATTCTCGCATTGCTAGCCGCATAGAAACGTACGGCTTTTAACAGGGAAAATCCGCATCCACCACTGGTGAATTACCCAATTGCGTACTGCCGGTATTACTTCTTGAGATCGTGAGATTGTCGACATGGAAGAGGTTTACTGTCCCTCTTTATACTGTGGCTGCATACTGGTAAAAAACTATAGAAGTATGAAAGGTGTTTTAAATGTGCATAAAGAACATAATATTTGGTGTTATGGTGTGGAAAAAAGCTGATAAATTTTACAAAAAAAAATCAAATAAAATATATAATAGTTAATGTGCTATTTTTATTTTAAAATAAATTAATTTTTCTTATTTTATTATTTTTCAAATTTTTCCGCCCTCTGAAATCTGCTGCATGGATCCCCTTTCATCTCTCCTAGTTCCGGGCCTGGGTAACTCATCATCATCATCACGTAGCGTTACAACCCGCAGTAAAATATATTTTCCATTAAATAAATTACATACATTCTTCTTTTTGTCTCAATTAATTTAATTCAAAAAAAATTTTGGGCACCCTGTATATATAATTATGTTAATGTTTATATTAGTGAATATACACTCATCGGCACAAAATTCCGCCACCCAATTTTGTTTAAGTTTGACAATCTATAACTTTATTATTCGATACTCCGATTTTCAAGATTCTTGCATCAGTTTGTAGGTATATGTATTGATGTAGTTTGTTATTATTCCCGTAACAAAAATTTTTTGCTTAGATGGCATTATACGGGGGTGAATGGAAACGTTGTAATTTCTCCCAACTTTAGAAAATTCTGTGGAAAAATTGGAGTGCTTATTTTGTTTCATACTCCTTTTGTGTTATTCTGGAGGTATCGCTAAGGTTTTGTTTTTTGAATTATCCGAATATCTTTTATTGTAAGAGCTGTAAATAAAAACTTACTTTGAAGGTTTATTTCATTAAAATTACCAAGCGCACTAAAATTAACAAAACAATACAAAATTAACAACAAAACAATTCAATAGCGGATATGTCCACCTCTTGCAGCTACGACTGCTCGCAATCTGTTTGGCATTGAATAAAGATGTGTTATCCTTGTCAGGAGAATAGCCCGATATTCCTCTACGAGAGCCATAACTGTACCAAATTTTTTGAAGGCCTAGGATGACGGCGAATAGCTTTTTTAATTCATCCCATAAATGCTCAATAAGATTGAGATCTGGGCTGCATGCGAGCCATTCTAATCTTATCAATCCAACCTCTATTTTATGAGTCAATCAGTGTTTTTATTTACAAAAAATGGTACAGCTCTTACTAGAAATATTCGGATAATTCAAAAAACAAAACCTTAGTGATACCTCCAGGATAACACAAAAGGAGTATGAAACAAAATCAGCACTCCAATTTTTCCACATAATTTTTTAAAGTTAAGAGAAATTACAACGCTTCCATTCACCCCGTATAATGCCATCTAAGCAAAAAAAAAATTGTTACCGGAATAATACCAAACGATATCAATACATGTACCTACAAACTGGTGCAAGAATCTTGAAAATCGGAGCACAAATAATAAAGTTATAAATTCTCAAACTTCATCAAAATTTTTGGGTGGCGTAATTTTGTGCCGGTGAGTGTAGAATTGAATATCCTTTCGTATGAGTTATCACACGACCCTATTCTCATTTAAAAAAATCATCGATTGCGTCGTCACTCCCAGATGAATGGCGTCACTAGTATGATATATATTCTAAAAAATTACAATTTAAAAATAAAAATCGACCTGATTCGGGATTTATCTCCAGAGTCGCCCATTCTCGAGAGAATGAATTTATTCCAACTCAAACGTCCTCACTGTACCTATAACCTTAGAGGCTTATATCCTAAAACCATCATTTTTTCGAGCTAGGCGCCCATTGAGATTTTTGTTTTACACATCAGAGCATTCTGTTTACCAGAATCCAAAGTTTCAGAGCATTTGACAGATAGCCATTTCCTATAAGGTTTATGCGGGGTCCTTTTTCCGCCCTCTGAAATCTGCAGCATGGATCCCCTTTCACTTCTCCCAGTTCCGGGCCTGGGTAACTAGTTAAGAATAATTAATAAAGAAAAATAATATATATATATAATCTGCAACTATTTCTGGGAAAGCAAAAATTAAAAGAAAACGTATGTTTAATTCAAAAAAATGTTTTTATCATTGTAATTGCCAATTTTGAGAAAATAAAAAATGTTATTTAAACATATCTGTGCTCTTGACTACACTTCAGCTCTCTTGCATTTTATTTACCTTTAATTTGATTATTTTTTTTTTATTTTACATTTATTTTCTCTTGTACACAATATTTATATTATATTCAATTTGATTTTTAGATTACCTCCAAGAGAACAAAATGGAAATTCTGGAGGCACAAACTGAAAATTCATCTCACGAAGGAAATTGTACGAATGCACATGCTGAAGGAAAAACATTAAATAAAAACAAGAAAGGGGTGAATGGAAAAAGAGCTTACAAGTGTGAAATTTGTTTTAAGCACTTTAGTGAAGCAGGTTCTTTGAAAAGACATCTGAGAGTGCACACTGGAGAAAAACCTCATAAGTGTGAAATATGTTTTAAGCAATTTACTACAACAAGCCATTTGAAACAACATTTGAGAGTGCACACTGGGGAGAAACCTTACAAGTGTGAAATTTGTCTTAAGCAGTTTAGTGAAGCAGGTTCTTTGAAAACACATTTGAGAGTTCATACTGGAGAAAAACCTTACAAGTGTGAAATTTGTTTTAAACAGTTTAGTGAAGCAGGTTCTTTGAAAACACATTTGAGAGTTCATACTGGAGAAAAACCTTACAAGTGTGAAATTTGTTTTAAACAGTTTAGTGAAGCAGGTACGTTGAAAAGACATGTGAGGGTGCACACTGGAGAAAAACTTCATAAGTGCGAAATTTGTTTTAAACTGTTTATTGAAGCAGTTCAGTTAAAAATACATTTGAGAGTTCACACTGGAGAAAAACCTTACAAGTGTGAAATTTGTTTTAAGCAATTTACTACAGCAAGTTCATTGAAAAAACATTTGATTGTGCACACAGGGGAGAAATCTTACAAGTGTGAAATTTGTTTTAAACAGTTTCTTCGAGTGAATCAGTTAAAAATACATTTGAGAGTGCATACTGGAGAAAAACCTCACAAGTGTGAAGTTTGTTTTAAGCAATTTACTGCGACAAGGTCATTGAAAGAACATTTGAGAGTGCACACTGGGGAAAAACCTCACAAGTGCGAAATTTGTTTTAAACAGTTTATTCGAGTAAGTAGTTTGAAAGTACATTTGAGAGTGCACACTGGGGAAAAACCTCATAAATGTGAAATTTGTTTTAAGCAGTTTAGTGAAGCAGGTTCTTTGAAATCACATTTGAGAGTACACACTAAAGAAAAACCTTATAAGTGTGAAATTTGTTTTAAGCAGTTTAGTGAAGCAGGTTCCGTGAAAATGCATCTGAGGGTGCACACTGGAGAAAAACCTCACAAGTGTGAAATTTGTTTTAAACAGTTTATTCACATAAGTCATTTGAAAAAACATTTGAGAGTGCACACTGGGGAAAAACCTTACAAGTGTGAAATATGTTTTAAGCATTTTAGAAGTGATTTGAAAAGACATTTGAGAGTTCACACTGGAGAAAAACTTCATAAGTGTGAAATTTGTTTAAAGCTATTTAGTCAAGCATACTCTTTGAAAGAACATTTGAGAGTGCACACTGGCGAGAAACCTTACAAGTGTGAAATTTGTTTAAAGCAATTTATTCAAGCAACTAATTTGAAAACACATGTTAGAGCAGCACACACTGGGGAGAAACCGAAGTGTGAAATTTGTTTTAAGCAGTTTAGTGAAGCTGGTACTTTAAAAAGACATCTCAGTGTACACACTGGAGAAAGACCTTACAAGTGTGAAATTTGTTTTAAGCGGTTTATTCAAGCAGCTCATTTGAATCAACATTTGAGAGTACACACTGGAGAAAAACCGCATAAATGTGAAATTTGTTCTAAGGAATTTGCTAAAACATACAGTTTGAAACAACATTTGAGACTGCACACTGTGGAGAAACCTTAAAGTGTGAAATTTGTTTTAACCCATTTACGGCAAAAGGTGCGCAATACTAAAGAGTTAATGCCTTTTTTAGAAGACGACTCACATTGTAAAAATGCTGACTCACTTGATGTGGTTTATGTGCCGCCAGAAACAGATGAAGTTTCCGATGTAGAAGACATTGATGATAATATTGTTGGTGAAGAAGTAATAAAAACGGAGATTGCATGTACATATAAAATGCAAGTGAATGGGAATTCTGACGATTATGATTATAACATTCCTCTGAACCTCAGATCAAAACGTCCAAAGACAGAACCAGCCAAAAATAATCAATCCAAAGTTGGGTAAAACCAGATACTGCTTCGTACTCAGCAGTAATTCAACAGTCTGGTCGATATTTAGAAAATATAAAAGCCAAACATGGAGACAGGTCAGCTATTGAAGCTTTTTCACTCTTTTTTGATAAAGAAGTAGTCGAGAGCATTTCTATATTTTACAAATATTTATGCATTGCAGAATAATCATCACGATTTTGAAATGAATGACAGATTTAAAAACATTTATTGGCATATGTATATTATCTGGTTATCCCACTCGAGGCCTCAAGTTGATATGTATTGGTCGAAAGATAAGGATAAAGAAGCGCATATTATAAAGGTATGTATACATATGCGCTCCGCTCGGTGTGCGAGCCGCTCGCGCGCAGCATGTTCGTCAGATTAGTACGTGTTTTCAAGTGGAGCACAAACGGCGCACCACGATCTAACCTCTGTCCGTTTTTCAACACTCTTTGATGGTTCACAATAAGTATTTGGACGGGTTTGCGAGTGGTTTGTTGGTTTTGGCGCGCTTGAGTTGAATATTTCTTGTAATGTAACCGACACCCTTGCCAGGCCTCTTTAGTGTTTACGTTCACCCACAAACGAGTATTTCTAACGATAAATCGTTACATTGATTATTAAACAAATAATTGATGCTTTGTAACGAGTAGGTACTTTTTTAAATTACTAGCATGTATTACTATAGTATAGGGATGGGAAAAACCTACCGGTTTTAACCGAAAACCGGTTTTTTTACTTCGCAATAACCGGTTTTACCGGTTGTTTTTTGTCCCGGTTATAACCGGTTTTTCCTTTTTAAAATAAAAACCGGTTATTAGGTTTTTACGGTGATTAGGATTAGGTTAGGTATTATTTTGGATCCCAATCATAATTATTATTCTCAAGTAATTATTCCAAACAAAACCATAATTCAAATTTTATTTTATAAATACAGAAGCAAGCTGAAAGTGCAAACTCACATCAGCCAGGAACAATTTAGTTTTATTATAATATTTCGTTGAAAAGGTATTTGTAATCATAATATTTACATAAGAAGTGATCTGGTGAAGTAGACGCAAACATCATCTATTTTTCACACTTGACTCCTGACATTGAAAGTGGGTGAATGACCTTTTCTTATTACCAAAAATAATGTCTGACTATGAATATCGAATTACCGATTACGAATACGAATCTCCAAGGATTTCCCTACGTTTTCAAAATGATACACCCATACAGGAAGTATTAAATGAGTTAAAATGTATCTATTATACAAAAATATTCAAACGTGTTAAAAAATACATGTTAATTTTTTTTGATGGTAGTAAAAATAAAAGATAAATTGCATTATCCAATTTATTGTTAAGTAAAATATTTATGTTATTATTTTTTTTAAATCCCATTTGAAAGAGTCTGGGAAATTTTGTATAAGTTGAAATGGTTGGGTTAAATTATATATTATTGCAATATGTATACATATATTGATTATTATATTTAATAATAATTAATAAATATTTAATAATAATAAAATAATAAATATATATAATAATTAATATAATAACATGGTTTTATTAAAAATTCTGTTTTATTTATATTGATATTGATGTCCTTTCGATAGTACTAATTTGGATATTATTGATATCGAGTATCGAGTCGAGTGGAGTATCTCAAACTAAAGTGCATTGTAAATGGAACATTGTAACCTATTAAATTAAAAAACCGAAAACCGGTTTTTCGAAAAACCGGTTTTTTTGGCCGGTTATAACCGCTAGGTTAAACCGTAAGCAAAAAAACCGGTATAACCGAAAACCGGCGTTTTGTCAAAAACCGCCATCCCTACTATAGATACGACAACCCTATTATAAAAATTAAATAACAAAATGTTTCATCTAGACCAGGGCATTTAAAATTTGAAACTTTTTGCATTGTGTTCAGGATGATGTCAAGAAAAAAGTTTACTATAGAAAAATGGTTGGAAATGCATCGTTGCATTTTAAGGTGCATAAAATGCATCCAAAAGGTCATACAGATTTCAAAGTAAGTCTATTAAGGGCCAGATTTTGTTACTCGGGGATTTTTGGGGTCGGTAAAGATTAATTCGCCATCAGAACCGATCACCGGAGCATCTGCTATCCAGGTTCACTGCCAAGGCACGTGATCTGGAGTTTCAAAGGGTTTCAGTACTAAATTGATGCAAACAGATTACTAGAAGCGTTTTTGGGGTGGCTGAATAAGAACACGCCATCAGAACCGACCTCCGGTGCACATTATTTTTGGCGACTCGAGTCTTAAGCTCGGAACCATTACGTGTTTTAAACAGGTTAGTGTGCCATCAACGTCGTTGCTTCCTTTTCTTTTTGTACAAACTTGCCATTACCAAGAAAGCACTACTCATCATAGAAATGGCGTAGATTTTATCGCGCGACTGAGACGTGACAAAAGGTTCGTAAGTTTCCTTTGGATCGCGGAAGGCTCGTTAAAATGAAAAATTTTAACGAGTATTTAACGCGCGTCGCATACGGCGCGAATATCTATACATACCTTTAGAGAAAGCATGAGCCGACATAGATGGAAAATTTTTAAAGTTAAGAATGATTCTAAAAATTCCCAACTAGAGTTTCATTCGAGATTAGTTCTTAACTTACTACTAAGAGATAGTGGACATGCAGAGAATAGTGAAGAAACCGCAACTTCGGTGTCTTTGCTTTACCAGATGAAACTAGATTCGACAGTATTGGCCATACTATAAAAAGAGATAATAGCGCTAGAAAAAAATGTAAGATGTATAAAAGTGATACTATTTATTTATGTAAAAAGTGTAGAGTGCATCTACACCCCAAATGTTTCGAAAATGTTAATCTTAAAATTTAATTTACCTTTAAGATACAATATGATCCTTTCTTAAAAATTGTACCCGTATTCGGCCAAAGGTGCGTAGATATACGCACTTATATGTTTTTCCTTTCCTGGGAAAAATTCTTGTTGGTTATAAATTAGTCTTAATTTTTGTATTTTTAATCCATTCTAATAAATAAATTGTCAAATTTCTCTTTGTTTATTTTCTCTGCCGTTAATGGGTTAAGCTCTTTTCTTACATTACTTTGAAACGACATTTTAAAGTACCTACGTACAAGAAAATATCAAAGTGTAAAATAATATGCTTAAGAGATTTTTTCTTAAATGTTGACTAACACAAAAATATGTTTAAAAAAAGTACAAGGCGCCAAGTTGAAAAAGTGCAAAACTGAAATACAGTGGAACCTCGATAAGTCGGCCCCCGGAAGTCCGGCTAACCCGGACCGATTTTCATCGGACAAACATTTCAACAATAAAAATGTATGTATTTGTTAAAACATTTTATCTGCAGCCGCTTCTGGAATGTCTTAAAAATATCGAATTTCATTGATAAAACTTCAATCATAATATAATATTTGAGAGATAATGGGTATCTGTGTAATTTGAACTATATGATAGTAAAAATGACTCATGCACACGGCGGCGGCAGAGCGACATTCATTATCGCAAACAACAGGCACCTGTTATTCCTTTATTTATTTTCAACTGTCTTTTAAAAAATTGTTTTTTAAACAATGGTCTTTTAAACAATGAAAGAGTCACTGTTCTTAAATTACATAACCAGACCAGACGAAATTATTGACACAACCAAACTGACTGAGTTTTTTTACCTAGAAATTAATAATACTCTATATTGTCTATACTAAACTCTATACAACCATAGGTATTAACTGTGCATATATATTTCATATTATTTTGCTTATAAGGGACTTTATCTATAAGTATACCGTATTTTATTAATTTTTACCATGCTCTCCGGCTAACCCGGATTTTCGATAACCCGGATCGGCCGCGGTCCCGATTAATCCGAGTTATCGAGGTTCCACTGTACTTCCATGATTAATTTTTCAAAAATTGTATTTATTAGTATCAATTTTTGAAAAAATATGTTAGCGTTAGCGGTCAAATACGACCGCCGGGCCCCAGGCGACATACTTAAGCCTTGGTTTCTCCTTGGTAAACTCGAGCGCTTTAGGGACCTATTGGGTTGTGAAGAGTAGGTTCTAAAACCAAAAAAGTTAAGTAAAGTTTTCCATTTTAGTGGATTTAATTTTTCATTTCCAACAATCGTTTTTTCCGAATATAGCGCAATTTATCCATAACTCGAAAAAATGTTTCAAATAAAAGTTACTTATTTTTACGTAAGGAATCCGAATCTGCAGTAAAAAAATGGGGGCTCCTATTTAAAGTTTTAAAGTAACCCCTACCCCACCTCCGTGGTGGGGTCGTGTTTAAAGTCGCCGGTTTACGAAATAATGAATTTATTCCAAACATTTGCACCATACCGTATAAATATTATATTGTCTCACTTTTACCCATGCATAGCTAACACTGAGACAAATGGCAACTTGACCTTATGTGTCGAATACAAAATAAACAAACAGCTATTTTCAAATTTTTCTTGTGTAATGAAAGCATGTGAAAGTACCATCCTGAAGAAATTTTGTTTCTACAGGTCATAGTAGTGGACTTATGGTTTAATGAAAAAAACGTATCTCACTGTTACCCAGTTTCCCCTACATTTCTAGATTTTTTATTTCATTAACAGATTAATAGATAATCATATCTCACGTACGTCCCTGGTTCCTCAACTGAATAATAGCCTTCGCAAAAACACTTTTAAATCATTGCGTATTTATCAGCTCCTTCCTGTGATTTAAAGTATGCAGTTCACACAGTGCGTTTTTTTACTATATTTTAGTTTAAATTCAGTTTTTGGATCAAATATTCTCTACGTCAGTAATATTGCGAGTCCAAGTCATCAAATATGGAATTACGAACTTGCGGAAGGCCTTTTAAAAAAAGGACACAATATAACTATGTTAGCTGGGTCCCCAGTGGAGAATAAATTATACAAAAATTATCATCCCATCGATATCAAAGGTAAATTTAATAAAATTCCTTATCACGTTACGAAATGCTGCTATGAGTGCATAATCTATTTATAAATTATAGTAATAGATAAATTACATAATTACTATTCATGTGTAAATACATGTGTAAATATCTACATCCTCATACGACTTATGAAATTGGCAAATTATTCATAACGTTTTCTTTAAACTTTGATATTTCAAATACTGGACAAGTTTTTTGTTATTGGTTACTATTATCTATTTTATTTATGCAACAGCAGTGGCGACGCATGACTTTTTCGAACGTGTTACCAAATACAGATGTAAAAAAATCTTATTTAAAAAAATTATTTTGAACCTTACATAAATATAAGTTTTTGTTTTTAATCCTGATAAAATTAAACTCCGGATTAAAAAATCCTGATAAAATTAAAGAAATCACTATTCCCAAATTATATGTATGTAATTATGTATATGTAATAGGTATAACAATAAATAATAAACAAACTAAACAGATAATTCTACCATAAAATTAACATAAAAAAATGAACAAGTAGGAAAAAGAACATATTTTGAAAACTATTGTTTATATTTTAAGTCTTCCATTTTCAATAATCCCATTTTTTTCTTCGAAATTATATATAAAAAATATACAAGCAGAATGATTTTTCAAGTAGTTGATCGATTACGCAATACGCAGCAGCACTCTTCCATGCTTAAATAAACGCACACTGTAATAGGTCCTATATAGTCTGTTCGCCAAACTCACACGCAATTGGCTATTGATTTTAGTAGGTATTTTTTTTTTGTTTTTGCCAATGTTGCTAAAATTTGCAAAATTACTAACTATTTAATAATTATTAATTATTTAGTAATTATTTTTTGCCAATTTTACCAAATTGGCAAAATTAATTATTAAAATCACTAGCCAGTTGTGTCTGAATTTAGCGAACCGACTATACCAACGTTACCAAACCAAAATATGGTTACAATTAGTGTTGCCCAAAATGGGTCTTGGTCTTGCAGCCTTGGTCTTGTTCTTGCATTTTCGCAAGACGGCCTAATTTTAGCAAGAACAAGACTAACCCTGCGAGACTCTTGCGTCTTGCAGTTAGGACTGAGTGTCATTTAAGTAGTATAATATTTCAGGTATATGCTTAGATGTATAGAGACTATGAGATGCCAAAAATATGTAAAACAAAAATTTGTAAAATTGGACTTATGCGCATTACGAACAATACCATAAGCATACATAGCGAATAAAAATATCAATTCAAAGAAAATTTGCCACATTTGATACGTACTCAGGGGTCATAAGTACAATGTAAAAATAAAACATTTTGAACCAACTTTCCCAGCAGACAATTTCTTCACTCTGAAATTTATTGTCCAGATTTTGATAATAGCCGCCACAACATTTTAAAAATATATGTCATCTCAGCTTAGCTGATAAGAAACATAATATTACAAATTTTATCAGGCTAAGTTATTAGACTAAATATTGTTTGTCCTGAGTGTGCGATATCAGTTAAACAAACCGAAATTTGCTGAAAATGCGCGGGTATTTTCGACTAACTATCAAACAACAGTCTATTTCTATTGTTTTTTAACATAGTGAACAATAAGTTTCTTTTATTGATATGCATTTCTTTTGGGGTTTATGACACCGACACAATGTCGCGTTGTTAATCGCGAAATAGATTATGTTACCTTTTCAGTTTTCGGTATGCTTATTTTTGATAAAGAAATTTAAAATCATCATTATTTTTAATCGCGCAGCAGACTACAACCAAAAAATTAACAGTTTAAATTTCATTGATACTTTCGCATTTTAAACTTAAAGATGAAGTCTCTATTTTCATGCTTTTTTAAATTACTTTAATCATTGTAGTATTAATGTTATTCAAAAGTAACGAGACAAATTAACAGATAATTCCGGCTGCCCTATAAACAAAATACCGAAATATTTAAAGTAACGAAGTAACGGTATAGGGTATAGGGTATTGGACTAGGGAAATAACAATATCCTACTTAGGGTATTGGATACTTTGGATAGTAACGAGTATAAAGACTTGTATTATGTATTTTGTATTAATTCTTGGTCAAAAAATTAATATAAAGATAAAGTAACAGTAACGTCAAAGCAATCACGTACTGTTCTGTAATTTAATTTGCATTGTATTTTATTTTTTATTTAAATAAATGGCCAATTGTATAACTCTTTCACGTTTTAAATATCACGTGGGGGTCGATCAATCCCTTTCTAGACAGATAATGGTCTTTGAAATACAGTCAACTTTATGTCATTAATTTGGTTTTTTTGTATTTTAACCATGTTTTAGCACATGTAAGCTTATTAAATTCAAATGTTTATTAAGAAACAGAGTGACTCCCGTGGACCATGGATATCTCAGTTAGTTAGAGCATAGGCACGGATCGCTTAGATCGTGGGTTCACACCTTACCCAATGTCAGTTTAGACATTTATTAATTTTATTGGTGGCTTATTTTATTACTATGGCTATGTTAATTCGAGATTAAAATGTACCTACTCTATTACAGTGCACAGATTCTAAAGGTGCCGGTGGGGGATGGAGTCTATGCGTAGTGTTATAGTCGGTGTAAAGAGAGGACGTATTCGAAATAATATAACAAATAAGTAATATAACATTTGTTATTTCATGATTTCGAATACTTTCTCTTTCTTACACCGACTATAATACTACGAATAGACGCCATCCCCCACCGGCACTTTTAGAATATGTTAAATATACGTTGTTCTAAAATCTAAAGTAACGCTTAATTAATAAATAGCAATAGGCTAATGGATAACTGCGAGACTTGCAAGACTCTTGCTGCAAGACCAAGACCATGCATGTGTATTGGCGCAAGACCAAGACTGTCTAAGTCTCGTCTTGGTCTTGCATTTGGGCAACACTAGTTACAATACTGATATACACAGCATGCCAACGCGCCGTCTATATAGAGCCGTTGCTCCTTCAAAATTTTCAGAAACGAGCTAGTCCCGAGCGATAGCGAGGATCCTCCTGCGTTACCATACCCAAATGTGGTAACAGCGTATTATAATAACGTGCAACGGATTCACATAATCTCGCCAATATTTTCGTGCGTCTAGTTGTCTATTCACTGAATTAGGTATTATTAACAAATATTTCTGTTAGTAAAAAATATAAATGGAATTATTTCATAGTAGTCATAAAATATTTATTTGCAAGATTTTTAACTGTTACCGATGGGAACAGTGGTTACATGGATGATTCGCCAGTGTGCAACAGCATTTTTGTAGTAGGGGAGGAAAGTATGCTAAATTTGCAGTTACTCGAAAACCAAAAAAAGTTAAGTTAAGTTTTCCATAAAGTGGGGAACTTTCCATATTTTAATTTAATTTTCCATTTCCAACAATTTTTAGTTCTGATTATAGCGCCATCTATCCATGATTCGAAAAAATGTCTCGAATAAAAGTTTTTTACGCAAGGAATCCAAATCTGCAATAAAAAATGGAGGCTCTTATTTAAGATTTTAAAGTAACCCCACCCCACCTCCGAGGGGGGTCGTGTTTGGTGTCATTCGATAGATTTTTTAAAAATATTGAATAGGTACGTATATTTTTTAGTTTTTCGATCTGACGTTCATTTCTCAAAAAATCCCCTTTTTTTTGTGAAACTTTGTGATCCGCCCATTTCCTTACGCCTCGCTCAAATTGTCAGATTTTTGAAATATACAATGTTCTGCATGTACTTAACTTACCTTATCTTAATCTGACCATTTCGAGTTTTTCTAAGGATAGATTTTTTTTTCGGACCACCCTTAAAGAACTCCCCTGTATTAAGAGCCAATATGTGGTAGAGGTACATTTGCAGGCTACAAGGTTTCTCCCCATGTGATAATCTGACGCGCTCGAGTAACTGCAAAATCTCCGCTTGGGCTCCCCCACCATTTAAACCGGGAGATATTAACAGAAGTTCAACCACGATTTTCTAAGTCCTGCCCTTTGCAATACTGGAAGGTTAGAGAAGGTACTTACAATTTGTGAAAAAATCCACGGGTTTCCTGTGACATTTTTCTGTGAAAATTAGATTTTCCATGAATAAAAAAATTGGGAGTTGCGATGGATTTTTAAGTCCTGCCATATCCATAGAATAACAGGATACTATCTATTTTGTGAAGAAAATTTTTTGGGCAGGACGGTCGCAAAAGTACTTAGGGAGTATACATATATACAAATATGTAATGAAAATAATGAAATTTTCATGATTTTCTAAGTCCTGCCAACTTAATAAATTAATTATATTTATTTCAAAATGACCAAAAAAAATATTGGCATGACGTCACCTAATGTTTAACTGCACTTGTTTCTTGGAAAATTTTGTATAAAATTTTCACTCTGGTTCCGTGATTTTCTAAGTCATAAAATAAATTTTGTTACAAAATAAATAATTTCAGTATACATTATGCAAAATGGCAGGATGTTTAGTTACACCTTTTTTACTATATATAGTTAAAAAATTTGTAAGATAATTCGTGGAAAATTACACGATTTTCTAAGTCATGCCATTTCGCACATATCTCAAGAAGGTTAATATAAATCTATTTTCAAAGAGGCAGGATGGTTGTATAGTTATTTCGTATAAAAAAATTAAATTATCTGTCTGTAAAATTATTTCAGGGTGTTATACAAACATATTCATATCACCACATTTTTCTTGAGTCATACCATGTCGAGTATGCTTAAAAAACACAAAAACACTAATCTAAAACCGTTTACAACTTTACAAATGTCATCAGACCATCTGGTTGGCGGACGACCTCTACTTCGATATGCTTCGTCTAGAAGAAGCATATCGATGTCTTGTAATTAGTTTCTTTAAAATAGCTGCAGAACGCTTTTATTTGGAAAAACGAAAACTGGTACACTTACTTATCTTCCAGAGGTCAATTGTCAAATGTCAATTATCAATTGTCAATTTTTAGTACCGGTCATAGGGGTCCGTTTGGGTACGGAAACGGATATATTATCCAATAACTTTTCTGTCTAACTTTTAAGCATCTCTGACACTGGATTATTGAATTCTGGGATAGTTTTGTACTAAAAGGTACTTTTGCTTTAACTCAGAAGAATACGCAATGCAGTGTTCTAGAAAAATCGATGTGAAAAATTTTTCGCTTTTTGGTTTTTTGAGTTTAAAAGAATTTAGAAAAATTATATTTAGAAAAACGAAAACTGCTACGTTTATTTCTCTTCCAGAGATGAATCGATTTTATCAATTGTGAATTTCTAGTACTGGTCATAGGCCTCCGTCTATTTAAAAGTACGCCCACCAATAAAACGAGTGTGATTCATGTGCCTGAAACTTTTTTATCTTCGAGAGGCCCCACACCAAAGAAACATAAAACATGACACGTTTCATGAAAATAAAACACAGTTAAACAAATTGAAGTCCGCACACACAAGAAGCGAGTGTGATTCATGCACATAAAACATTTTTATCTTGGTGAAATCTGTTTCAGGAAAGAGATCGTGTTGTATTTTTCGGTTTCAGTTTCATTGTTTTGGACAGTTAATTACGTGCATAATATGAATTCCAACCAAGAATTTAATATTGCATTGGTTTCTGTTGTAAAGTAGAATGAAGAGTTGTACAATTATTATAACCTGGAGAGGTACTCGAATAGGTAATGATAAGAAAATATCAGTTTTCTTTAAACCAGGACCCACAATAAAACAATGTAGATGTTTGAATACTCAGTCTATAAAATTATTTAAATTTGGGAAGATGATTACTTAGTTCGTTTGCAACCAAATAGGTACTATGATTATGATGTTGGGCAGTAATAAAAAGTTGCCGCAAGAGTAACAACCTCGTCATCATTACTTTCCATTGTTGGCTATACAAATTTTCATTTTGTTTCTTTGATTAGTATATAATATGAAACGGTTTCGTCCTTCACAATTCATTTTGTTTCATGTTTTACGTTTTATGTTTTACTTCACGTTTCTTTGATCTGCGGCCTCCCTTAGAAAGTAATAAAGGTTTGCCATGACAGCAACGACCTCGTCATAACTTTCCATTGTCGACTATACAAATTTTATTTTTGTTTCTTCGATTAGTATATCACATGAAATCAAATGTTTTTTCACAATTTATTTGTTTCTTATTTCAAGTTTCATGTTTCACGTCTCATCTTTCACGTTTTATGTTATTTTAATCTGCCTTAGGAAGCATTTTCAGATTAGTTGAATTGTGTTAAATTGCCGTAAAATTATTAAATTTATTAATTGCCTTTATTGCAGTTATTAATTGCCTTAAAATCAATTTGTTGTTATTAATTTATTTTGTTGCATAGCAATTTTATCCCGCCTTCTTACTTGTTCGAACACAAAATACACACGCATGTAACAGGCGCTGAGTTGCCGCACTCAACTCGTTTTCCTAATATTGTAGGATTGTAGATATTATCCTGATATTGTTTCCTATATTTGATAGCAAAATTTACTAACACTAACAACACCAGAATAACGATTTTTAAATACAGCATCTATCTACTTGCAACTTTTTGCATTGTGTTCAGGATAACATCAGGAAAAGGTGTATAATATAAAAATGGGTAGAAATTGCATTTTAGTGCATAACATGCATCCAAAAGTGCATAAACCTGTCAAAATCGGTGTATGAAGGGCAAAATTTTGTTATTTTTGAGGTTTATGGAGTTACGAATACGCAAGCAGAACCGACCTCTGAATCACCTAGTGCCCAGAGTTGCTGCTAAGGCACGCCATCTGGAGTTTCGTGGGATATCGGCAATAAATTAAAAAAAAAAACAGAATATTCGATGGTTTTTGGGATGGCCGAACACGAATATGACATTACAACCGACTCTCGGAGCACCTGGTGCAAAGGGTGACTGATCTCGAATTTAAGAGAGTTTTTGGAGGTCGATTCTGATGGCGTATTCATGTTCAGCAACCACAAAACTCTTCGAGAAATCTACTTGCATCACTTTAGTGTCTGAAAGCCTCGAAATTTAAGAATACGGCGTGTATATCAGTCACCCCGGGCACTAGGTAAAGATCTGTTCTAATGTGACATTCTTGTTCAGAAGCCCCAAAAACCACCTGAGTAATCTGTCTGTATCAATTTACTGCCGAAATTAATATATAAATATGGTATAGAAAATGCTTAGCAAATAAAAAGGTACCATAAAATATCATTTTATTATAATACTAAAATACAGGGTGTCCCATTTAAGAAAACTCAAAAAATACTCATTCCGAGTTTCAAGTTTCAACCAACCCCGTATACTAAAATTAAACATTTTGGTATACTATTAATGACTGACAATAGTAGACTATATTAAAAATCGTTTAAACATAAATTAATAGAAGTTTGGATATCAAATCACTAACAATATGTATAGGGTGTGAATGTTCCTACAAAATAAAAAAAAAAAACGTAATTATATTTTAAACTACCTCGTATAATATTTCAAAACACTATATTTTATTAAAGAGAACATCGAGTAGAATCCAAAAATGTAAAAATATACAGGGTATTCCATTTAAAAAAACATAAATTTTTGTCACCCTGTGAAAACGGGTAGCCCTGTATATTAGAAAATACTGTTAAATTATAGTCCTATCTGTGGCACATGTTTTACCTAAATAACTTTTTTCGTATATCTTACGACAAACGAGTAATTGGACTAGCCCACACTAATGCCCCACCCTGTATACAAAATAACCATAAAACCATCCTGCCTCTTTGTATATAGACTTATATTAAGATTCTTGAAACATGTGCAAAATGGCATGACTTAGAAAATCGTTGACTTTTTCACGAATTTTCTTACAAATCTAGGACTCCTGCCGTCTTACAAGAACTGTTTAACCTTCCTGCCGAGTACCGAAAAGGTATTGATTGTATTTGAGTATTATAACTTTTTAAAGGCAGGACTTAGAAAATCACGGAATCAGGGTGAGAATTTTCCGCAGAATTTTCCAAGGGACAAGTATACTTAAACATTAGGAGACGTCATGCCAATATTTTTTTGATCATTTTGAAATAAATATGTTTAGTTTATTAAGTTGGCAGGACTTAGAAAATCATGAAAATTTCATTATTTTCATTACATATTTGTATATATGTATACTCCCTAAGTACTTTTGCGACCGTCCTGCCCAAAAAATTTTCTTCATAAAATCGATAGTATCCTGTCTATCTACGGATATGGCAGGACTTAGAAATTCATCGCAAAACCCTATTTTTATTTTTTGGGAAAATCTAATTTTTACAGGAAAATGTCACAGGAAATTTGTGGATGTTTCCACAGATTGTAATTACATCGTCTACCCTTCCAGTATTGCAAAAGGCAGGACTTAGAAAATCGTGGCTGAACTTCTGTATAATATCTCCCAGTCTAATTGTGAATTTCAAATATTTTATGTTTATTGGTGTTACATTAGAAAAAAATATAAAGGCGGTATTTCGAACTATTTTTGCTCTAATTCCATAAGTACTTATTAAATCTTGACCTTATTCACTTATTATTATTATTCAGTAGGTATAAGATTTGACCAATCTAAGAGAAATATAGCCCAGTAAATGACAGATTTAGAGTGTAATGTTCAGGGCAAACTGAACGAATGCAACGAATTGCACGAGAGTTTGGATTTAGGTTCTTACCTTCCACTTCAAAGTTGAAATTGCGCCGTGTTGGTTGCTTTTACTTGGGGGTGACTGTGACCCCTTCTCGGGGGTGAAAAAACTCGCATGTAAAATATTCCCGGAAATGGATAAATTGACTAATTCTAAGCAACTTTGGTCCCATAGAGTTTTTTGTCAATACTTTTCAAGTTATTTGCGATTGAAAATATTTACTTTTTGACAAAGAAAACACATTTTCAGGTGGTTTTTCGCAAATAATTCAAACAGCATTTTATCGAAAAAAATATTATAAATATAAAAATATGAAAATGAAATACGAATATGAATATGAAAATACGTTATTATAAATAGATATACGATTATTATCATAGTAACAATATACGATAATATATTGTTACTATATGGAACGCTTAAAATTTTGAACATCTTTAACAACAAAATACTTGGATCACAGAATATATTCTGGTGTATTCTCTGCTTGGATCTTCCATAAATAATAAACAATAAATAACATTTTATTAAGTGCACGTCTTAAATCAATTATTTATCAAATACACTATCAATATTATTTAATCAACAACTCAAAATATTCCCGATGTCGTCAAATATTTAAAATTGTCAGTGTATTGTCACCATATTATATTCGACTCAGAGCGTTGTATGACAAATATAGAGAATGTTCGATTTGGAAAATATCACCACGGACATGGTGTCGGACATTTTTTTCGAATCCTGAAAAAACTAATAAATATTTTTAAAAAATTTAAACGCAGAATGAAAGACTAAATTATTATCGAGGGCCAAAAGTCCCTTAGAATAAATAAAAAGTTTCTTTTGAATGAGAGATTTGAAATTAAAAATCACACTACATTTTCTCTTAGTTTTTCACCCCTGTAATTTATTAAAATAAACAACATAGAAGTTTTCAGGGACTTCCGGCCCGCGGTAAGAACGTATTCTGCGTTTAAATTTTTCAAAAATACTTATTAGTTTTCTCAGCATTCGAAAAAAAAATGAATCCCCATTTGAATAGCATTGCAGCCGAAAATACGTACCCATCCTCTTAATGGGGATTTATTCGATTTGGAATTTAACGAATAAACGTATTTTTCGTGAACTACAACTTTGCTTTTGCTGGGTGTATAGACTTCAAGAGTACACAATTTTTTTTTTTATTTTTTTATATGCTACATTTTTGTTAAGAAGAATGTTTTTTTCGATAAAATACTTACTTTGGATTTATCTCTGAAGAACTGCCTCCAAAGGTGGTTGTTTGTCGAAAAGTAAACATTTTCAATCGGAAATAACTCAAAGTATGGCCTTAGTTAAAAAAACTCTATAGAACGAAAGTTGCTTAGAATTAGTCAGTTTATCCATTTCCAGACTTACTTTAAACGTGAGTTGTTTAACCCCCGAGAAGGGAAGACTGTCATCCCCGAGTAAAAGCAACCAACGGCACAAGTCCCACTTTGAAGTCGAGGGTAAGTAAAACCTCAATCCAAATTTTCATGCAATTCGGAGGAGTTGGCCCTGGAAATTACACGGTATCACCGTATTACCCGTTCATTTACTGGGCTCATACGCGAATTTCTCTAATTTCATTTCTTTGGTTTTCCCATTTTATTTTTGAGTTTTGTTCCTCCACTTGATTTCCTATTAACTGTAAAGAAATGAAACCTCAAAGCTGGAATAATTAGAAGTGATATGTCTGTTACAATACCGCTCCCGTCTGAAAAAAATTCTGATTCGGTTTCTTGTGGATTCCTATTCAAAAATGTCCCCTTTAAACAAATCTGAAGGGTGCCAGGCGGAATTTTTGGGCAGAAATTGTTTAAACAATTTTTTAAAATATAAAAGATATGCGTTTTTTTGCTCTGGAACATATAGTTATAGGGTTTTTGAGTCATTTTAAACAAGAAAGGTATCTTGTAATTTTTCTTAAAAATTGATAGTTTTCGAGTTATAGACGATTTAAAATCTGAAAAATGCGAGGCTTAAATGCATTTTCGAGGCTTAAAAAATCATATTTAAATTAGTATTTTTGAGGTTGCCGGATTCTTAAATTGAAGATTAAACATTCAGCTTCAAGATTCTGAAGAGTGATAGCGTCTAACCTTAATTTATACCGTTGTTTTTTAATTGTTAAATATGCGTGTTTATCCGATTTTTTGCCGGTGCGGCGAGCTCTATTTCAAAAATCTCATATTTTCCACCGAAAAATATTTTTCCTAGATTCTTTGGAATATTCTAAATAAAATAAGTTTCTTGAGATTTTTCTCAAAAGTTAATAGTTTTAAAGTTATAAGTGATGTAAAATCCGAAAAATGCCAAATAAACGCATTTTAGATTTTAAATTGCTTATAACTTTAAAACTATTAACTTTTGAGAAAAATGTCAAGAAACTTATTTTATTTAGATTGTCCCAAAAAATCTAGAAAAAATATTTTTCGGAGGAAAATTGGAGATTTTTGAAATCGAGCGCGCCGGCAAAAAAGTCGGATGGACATGCATATTTAACAATTAAAAAACAGCGGTTTAAATTAAGGTTAGACGCAATCACTCTTCAGAATCTTGAAGCTGAATGTTTAAACTTCAATTTAAGTATCTGGCAACCTCAAAAATACTAATTTAAATACGAGTTTTTAGGCCTTGGAAATAAGAATTTTCGCATTTTTCAGATTTTAAATCATCTATAACTCGAAAACTATCAATTTTCGAGAAAATTTACAAGTTACCTTTCTTGTTTAGAATGACCCACAAAACTTAAAAATATACGTTCTGGAGCAAAAAAAGGTGATCTTTTGTATTTAAAAAAATTGTTTAAACAATTTCTGCCCAAAAATTCCGCCCGGCACCCTTCAGATTTATTTAAAGGGGACATTTTTGAATAGGAATCCACAAAGAAACCGAATCAGAAATTTTTCCAGACGGGAGCGGTCTCACCACATGGACTACATGTAAGAATTGATTTTTGAAGTGAAAACTTCTTTAGGGACGTTGCACACTTTTTAGATGGGGAAAAAGTATTGAATTAGCGACCATCATCGCGACCGTCATTGCTTCGACGAAATACTGTGTTGAAGTGAAAACTTTCTTAGGGACGTTTTGCCCTTTTTAAATGGGGAAAAGGTGTTGAATTAGCGACCGTCATCGCTTCGGCGAAATAAATTTTTGAAGCGAAAACTTCCGTAGAAACGTTGTGCACTTTTTAGATGGGGAAAAAGTATTGACTTAGCGACCGTCATCCCGACCGTCATTGCTTCGACGAAATACATTTTTGAAGTGAAAACTGCTTTAGCGAGGTTGTGCACTTTTTAGATGGGGAAAAAGTATTGAATTAGAGACCGTCATTGCTTCGACGAAATAATGTTTTGAAGTGAAAACTTTCTTAGGGACGTTTTGACCTTTTTAAATGGGGAAAAATATTGAATTAGCGACCGTCATTGCTTTGACGAAAATAAATTTTTGAAGTGAAAACTTCTTTAGGGACGTTGTGCCCTTGTTAGATGGGGAAAAGTATTAAATTAGCGACCGTCATTGCTTTAACGAAATAAATTTTTGAAGTGAAAACTTCTTTAGAGACGTCGTGCTCTTTTTAGATGGAGAAAAAGTATTGAATTAGCGACCATCATTGCTTCGACGAAATAAATTTGTGAAGTGAAAACTTTTTCAGGGACGTTTTGCACTTTTTAGATAGGGAAAGTATTGTGTTTGAGACCGTCATCACTTTGCCGAACTAAATTTCGTACGTATATATATTATGTATATGTATGCATAAATAGCATAGAACGTACGCAACGCGTATTGGGACCGTGCAAGTTCGGCAAAGCGACCCCTATTTCTACGCTCTGTACTTTTATTCGCACTTTTAATTATATTGGCCAATTATATTAGTCCTGGTTACTGGATAATTGTCAAGGCCATAGTCCAAAAAAATAGTAAGAAGAAAAAATAAGATTCAGGTTATGTTATGAAAACGTGAACAATTGTATGTAGTAATAAAATTAGTTATTAAAATGCAGTACTGCACTCAAAATATAATTAATTTTTACCTTTATATAATAATTGCATATCATATCAATATTGTGGAGCAATATATAATTTTTTTGCTTCAATGACAGAAGGTATGAAATATACGTCAATTTGACAATTTCAATTGACAATATGAATTATTTAAGATAGTTGCAATATTTCTCCGCGACTCGCGCACGGTCGTTTCTCGTTTCCCTTCCAAGTACTTGCACCCCGCGAATATTGTTGCGGAGTAAGGCTGGATGTGTCCATTTTGTCAGTTTGACCCTCTTCCGACTTAGGGAGATCCTTGTCGTTGGACCTGAGAACATTTCGAGTGTCCATGATTCGTATTCGAACAAGTAAGACAAGAATTTCTTATATCTCGTGTGTACAGAGCGTTTCTGACACGAAAAAAATAATATACAGGTGAGTGTTTGATCCCGTAGGGAAATATCACAGACCTGGAGTTGCTGTGAGCTCGGGTGTCTGATCCACAGGGTGGAAATATCACCTGAGTTGCAGAGAAAGTCCACAGAAAGCAATAAACAGCTCGGATGCGTGACTTGCTGCGGCAAGAATACCACTGGAGCGTGTTTATGTAATTGTTTGCGCCAATATGAATATATATTTCATTTATTTTAATTCGGGAACGTCTTGGCAACACAGTTCTAAGTAAGCATAATCTTCTGTCCTTTATGTTAAATCAGTCAGTCGTTAACATACATACGGTCGGAACGTATAGTACACCTTGACAATTTTAATTTGATTTTGTGTGTGTTTTCCGTGAGACAAATTGACGATACCAGACAACATATTTTCGGTAAGTTCCCTTCTTTTATCCCATCCTTCATTTTCCTTAATGCCACCGAAAATAGTGCTTCAACATTTAACAACACGAAGAAAATCTAAGAAAATCTCGGTAAGTTATTATTATTAAATATTTTCCATTTGGTTTTCCTAAAAGCCAAAACATAATTGGTCAATTTCGAGCTCAGATATTCAGCGTAGGTTTACAGTTTGCTTTGCTTAGTTTTGTATTATTAAATAATAATATTCTTATTTAGAAACAAATTGTTCGGTAAAATTTAATGTCGGCACGTATCGAAAACAAAAAAACTCTGTGATAACTTTTTGCTGATTTTTGTATTTGTATCGTTTTTGTTTCTCGGAACAACTTGGGCTTCGAGCGTGAAAGAAGTTAGGTTTTTAAATATTTGCGGTGTTGTCAAACGTGAATATTTTTCGACTCAATCGGTTACGGAAAAATTCGGATGTATGAATAAAAATTATTTTGTAAACAAATACTAAATTTGATTCACGGTTCTAAACAAAATAAAGAGTTTGCATAATAACTGCCCGGAAGGCTTGTTTTTTAACAAATCTCTATAATTAATTAATTTTATTCAAAATTTATACTCAGACCTGGTTTGTTATATGCTACAGTTTTCTTAAAGTAGACTTTGTTTTTTTTCTGATTTTGCGGATTGATTTCAGTAACAATGACTACTTACGAAAGGCAATTTAAAATATTAACGGCTAAAAAAGAAACGCTTTATACAATCATTCAGACTTTATATGACTTATCGAAAAACTTAACTACGGATAACACCATTAAAAAATTCACAAACTTGTATCAGTCGATGGATTCGACAAGGACAGAAATTCTCGAAATTTTGGATGAAATCAACGCAGTCGGGTTTGACGTTGATGAAAACTATAAACCAGATTTTCAGGTGATGTCTGTTATTAACGAAATGTGTTGTGAAGCAAGGGCGGCTTATACAAAATTAAAACCAAGCACCAATATTGTAAATCCAACTTTACAGCAAAGTACACAACAACAGTGTAATGTACACAGTCTTTTGCCAAAAATCACTATTCCAGATTTCCACGGAGAAACAAAGGAATGGGAAACTTTTTATTCGATTTACAAACCATTGGTACACGATAATTTCCAGCTGACGGATGCAGATAAGGCTCGGCTTTTGGTTTCACATTTAAAGGGATCGGCCCTTAGTATTTGTGCGGGAATAGCTACTTCTGGGGATAATTATGACACGTTATGGAAAGCACTTTTAGAAAAATATCATAATAAAAGGTTGTTAGCAAACACTTATTTACAACAAATTTTTAATTTTAAATCCTTGCAATCGGAATCTGAAAAAAATCTAAACAGTTTTTTAGAAATCTTTGACGCCTCGGTTAATGCCTTAAAAAAGTTGGATGTCCCGGATTTAACGGATTTTATTTTACTTTATCATGCACTCTCAAAACTGGACAGGGAAACGGTAAAATCTTTTGAAAATCACATGCGCGGAACGGTTATTCCTACTTACACGGATTTAATTAAATTTGTTAAGGATCAAACAAAAATTTTGCATAATAGTGACTCACAAGAGGCTAGCTCCGGTGGCTATCATAAAAATAAAAATTCGAAATCATTTTTTGTAAGCCAGCATGAGAATAAAAACAATAACAGAATGCCTTTTTGTGTTTTATGTAAAAAATCGTCACATTTTTTGGGTAGGTGTGATAAATTTAAGGCTATGAATCCTACACAAAGGTACGATTTGGTAAAAAATAATAATTTATGCTTTCTGTGTTTTTCCCAGTCACATGGTGTAAGACAGTGCTTAAAAAGACCGTGTGCCCAGTGTGCCAAGAATCATCATTTTCTTTTATGCGCAGGAAAACCGGAAATAAGGGGCGCGAAAGAAAATAATCAAAATAATCAACCAAATTCTGGTGTCGGTATTCCAGAAACGGGTTCCAATAACCACAATTCGGGTTCAGTTAATTGTGCGTTTCAAAATTCTAGTTTTTTGAGTAGAAATCAGAAAAAAACGGTTCTATTAGCAACGGTAACGGTATGTGTGTTAAATAGTCCTTTACAAAATGCAACGGCGCGGTTTATTTTGGACAACGGTAGTCAGTGTAATCTTTTGACCACGGAATGTTGTAAAAAACTAGGTCTTAGATATACAAAAATTAATTCTTCGGTACAAGGTTTGGGACAAAACTCTCAGTCGGTAAGGGGAGTAACGGACATTATTATCGCTTCGCGTTTTGATCAGACTAAAAAATACGATGTTCAAGCTTTAGTTATTGATCATATTACAGATAAATTGCCAAAAACGAAATTAAATTTGCAAACTTTATCGGAATTTAAAAATTTACAATTAGCGGACGATAAGTTTTTTGAACCTAAATCAATCGATGGCATAATCGGTGCGCAGTTTTTTCCTATTCTTTTCGGCGGTAATCGGATTTTGAGTTCTTCAGGTTTAGGGGCGGCTTTAGAAACAACGTTCGGGTATGTTATTATGGGTCAGGTGGATACGGAATATTCCACTCCCATAAATTTGCTCACTTTAAGGGAAGAAACATCGATTGAACAAATTTTGACAAAATTTTGGGAATTAGAGCAGGTTCCAAAACGGGAAATTCCGGATTTAGACGCTATAGAATGTGAAAATATTTATAAAACCACGGTTTCCAGGGATATATCGGGCCGGTTTACTGTTGCATTACCTTTTAAAAGTTCACCAAAAAATTTGGGAAATTCAAGGGTTTCGGCGGAAAATCGGTTAAAAACCTTGGAAAAACGGTTAACAAAATCGGACAGCTTGCGTGCGGATTACAATAAAATTATGCAGGATTTTTTGGATCAAGGATACTTAAAATTATTGGAAAAAGAAGATTGTGACTTATCCTATTATATTAGTCATCACCCTGTAATAAAATTAGAGAGTTTAAGTACACCTATACGTATCGTATTGGATGCATCTTGCCCTTCAGACAGTGATGTCTCTTTGAATGATTTATTGCATAGCGGGCCTAAACTGCAGGCGGACATATGCACTTTATTAATAAATTTTCGGCTTTTTCCAGTAGCATTGAGTTCGGATTTAAAAAAGATGTTTTTACAAATAAAATTAGTACAAGATCACTGGCGGTTTCAAAGAATATTATGGAGATTTGATCCAAACGAGGAAATAAAAACGTATGAATTTACGGTGGTTGCGTTCGGTTTAAGGTCGTCACCTTTTTTAGCGCTACGGACGGTTCAGCAATTGATAAATGAAGATGGCAAAGATTATCCTTTAGCTAAAAAATATATTTCTTCGGGGCTATATATGGATGATTTTTTAACGAGTGTTCCGGACGAAATTGAAGCTAAAGAATTATATAATCAATCGGTAAAGCTCTTCAAAGGTGGTTGTTTTGACTTAGTTAAATGGTCGACTAATTTGGACAATTTGTTATCAGAAATTCCGCTGGAAAAACGTTTACAAAATTCGGTTACATTTAAATCGGAGACTAAAGTTTTAGGGATGCAATGGGATCCGCAGAGGGATGTTTTGAACTATAGGTTAACCACCCCCGATAAAAATTGTACAAAACGTAAGATTTTATCTCTTACTGCAAAATGTTATGATCCTATTGGTCTGATTGCTCCATTTATTTTGCATTTAAAGTTAATGATCAGGGAGTTATGGCAACTAAAATTGGGTTGGGATGACTCACCCCCGGATACGATTAAAAAATCATGGGAAAAGGTATGCAATGAATGGCAAGATTTTTCAAAATTTGAGGTCCCTAGACATGTAGGAGCCATGAGGGATGTTCCGATTATGATTTTGGGGTTTGCGGATGCAAGTCAAGACGGTTACGGTGGGGTAGTTTATTTAAGGGTTGTAAATTCTAGCGGTGAAGTGAGTGTGAGACTGGTTGCTGCAAAATCGAGATGTGCACCTTTAAAAAAGATTATGACCATTCCGAAGCTAGAATTATGCGCGGCTTTGTTGTTATCATCTTTGCTGAAATTAATATTTGAAAATTATAGCAAACTTACTCATATTTCACAACTAGTTGCGTATTCTGATTCGACCACGGTGGTGAGTTGGTTAACTTCGGCAAATACCAAAGATATTTTTGTAGCTAATCGAGTGCAGCAAATTAAAGAAAACCTTCCTAATATTTCATGGCAACATATTGAAGGTAAAAATAATCCCGCGGACTGCTTGTCAAGAGGGTTGACACCCTCACAATTAATAAATCATGAACTTTGGTTACAAGGTCCTAGTTGGATAAAATTACGGGAATCGGACTGGCCTTCTTCAATATTAGAATCGGATATTTCGGAGGTTAAGGTTTTGGTTATTGAGGAGGAGAAGCAGGGTGAAAAAATTCATCCCTTACTTGAATTGGTTGAACGTCATTCTAGCTGGCATAAAATTTTACGGATTACGGTTCGGGTTTTAATGTTGTTAAAATTAATTCCTGTGCAAAAATTAATTACGGCTACTGCGCTAAGAACAGCAGAATGTTATTTAATTCAGTTAATTCAGTTAAAACATTTTGAGACTGAAATAAAAATGATAAAAGAAAACAAACAATGTAAAACACAGCTTAAGAAATTACGGCCATTTTTACAAGACGGTTTACTTATGGTGGGGGGACGACTTAATAATTCATCCCTTAGTTTTTCGGGAAAACATCCACTAATTTTACCGGGAAAAGAAACGTTAGTTGAACGGATTGTTGATTTTTATCATATAATTTATATGCATACGGGGGCATATTTGCTTGAAGCTTTATTGCGTCAAAAGTATTGGATTCTTGGGGCAAGAAATCTTATAAGAAATCGGGTTTTTAAATGCAATCGTTGTTTTAGAAATAAACCGAAAATTTTGACACCGCTCATGGCAGATTTACCGGTATCGAGGGTTACTGCTACTAAACCCTTTTTACACGTAGGGGTTGACTATTTTGGGCCAATAAATATTACATTAGGTAAAAAACGTAATGCGGCGGTTCATAAATCGTATTGTTTATTAGCGGTTTGTTTAAGCACAAAAGCGGTTCATTTAGAATTGGTGAGTTCTTTAAGCACACCACATTTTATGCAAGCATTTAAAAGACTTTTAGCAAGAAGGGGCCCATGCAAGGTTTTGTATTCTGATCAGGGATCATCTTTTGTTTGTGCGAAAACGGTTTTAAGTGAAATTAATCGGTTTGCTAGTTCGGAAGAATATCAAAATGCACTGTTATGTGAATTAAATTTGAACGGTGTGGAATGGAAATTTATAAGTCCACAAAGTCCGAGTCACGGGGGTCTTTGGGAAAGTAATGTAAAGAGCGCTAAGTCGCATCTCTATAAGGTCATAGGGGATCAGTTGTTAACATATGAAGAGTTAAATACTCTATTAATTCAAATAGAGGCAATCTTAAATTCGAGACCTCTTTGTCGTCGACCAACTGATTCATCTCAAATATCGGTATTAACTCCATCACATTTTTTAAATTTAACACCGTTAGGAAGTTTGCCGGCCGACGATTTAACAGATTTAAATATAAACCGGTTAGATAGGTTCCAGTTAATCGATCGAATGGTGCAAGATTTCTGGAAAAGGTGGCGTTTGGAATATTTGACTACCTTACAAACTAGAGAAAAATGGAATATAGATTTGCCTAATGTTAAAATCGGAACGGTTGTTATTTTAAAGGTAGACAATGTACCTACACTTTGTTGGCCGTTGGCCATTGTTACTGAGGTTCATCCGGGTAAAGACGGAGTTGTTAGAAATGTTACTGTGAAAACTTCGAAAGGGACATTTACACGACCAGTTTTGAAGTTATGCCCTCTTCCGAATCAATAAATTTACAGTAATATCTTTTGTATATAGTTATAGGTATTTTTCATTAGAATTTATTTATTTTTTTTCGATTATTTTTTTTTGAGTTACGGTAATTAACTCTGAAAATTTTGGTATATTAATTTATGCCTGGTCCTTTGAGTATTTATTTGGAACTAGTTTTTTTATTGTGTTTTCGGCACAAATTGCATACAGATTTAGCTGAAAAATGGGTTTTTCAGGGCGGGGGCTATGTTTGCGCCAATATGAATATATATTTCATTTATTTTAATTCGGGAACGTCTTGGCAACACAGTTCTAAGTAAGCATAATCTTCTGTCCTTTATGTTAAATCAGTCAGTCGTTAACATACATACGGTCGGAACGTATAGTACACCTTGACAATTTTAATTTGATTTTGTGTGTGTTTTCCGTGAGACAAATTGACGATACCAGACAACATATTTTCGGTAAGTTCCCTTCTTTTATCCCATCCTTCATTTTCCTTAATGCCACCGAAAATAGTGCTTCAACATTTAACAACACGAAGAAAATCTAAGAAAATCTCGGTAAGTTATTATTATTAAATATTTTCCATTTGGTTTTCCTAAAAGCCAAAACAGTAATGGTAAGCAATGATAATCAAGAAAAAGTATTGTGTGATTCCTTAACTTACGGAAGGAATACTTGGCACAGAAATATATATCGTAAATATAAAACGAAAGGTTAAATTTTATACTGTTTGATCTTTTATATTAAAAATGAACAATGCCTGAAAAAGAAGCTGGGCAGGGCATATAGGAGGAGTTTTGGTTAGTTCTGATAAGAACAAGTCAAAACAATTTCTTACATTCGGAAACACGGACCCTAAAAGAGAACAGCATGGAAATATGAAAAGATAAATGCGAGAATAAGCGGAGGTGGTTCCTTAACTTACGGAAGGAAAGACACCTGACCGTATTCTCGAAATCAAACAGTAGATCAAACAGTAGAAGGTGAAAAATGTGAAAATAGGCCAAGAGGTTCCTTAACTTACGGAAGGAAGAGCACCTGGGCCGTATTCTCGAAATAAAATTAAACCACAAAGAATGCACAGGTAAAATGGGAAAAATAGCTCTAAGTGTTTGACCTACGGGAGGAATATCACTGGACACTATTTTTCAGCAAGTAAGAAAAATATAAAGTATTGCAACTATAAAATGGCAAATAAATGGGGTATGTTTCTAGCGCGTGGTCTGGCAAGCAGAGATTCCGCTGGAAACAGTACACAAAAATATACAAGTAAATATTATATATCAAGAAATATCAAATATTCAAATAAATGGCAGAGTTTCGTTTCTCTGCAATATACACAAATAGCAATAGGTAAAAGAAATAAAAGTCAGATTCTAGGTGGGTAAACAAGTACCGAACCTAGGAGTCTTCGATTACGAGGTACAGCTCGAACTGATTTTTGATGGAAAATCCACCTCCTTTTATATCCATATTTTCCTTTGTTCTAAGGATTATGACGTAGGAGAGTGGATTTTCCAAGTGGTTGGACCAATCGCGTTTCGAACAATTTGTGGGACATGTTCTCTCTACGCTGATTGGTCCGCGACTGAAGCTCGTCCGATCTCATCCCCCCCCCCCCTTCGAAGACCCTAGGTGTGGTAAAAAGGTTATATTAACTGTGATAAATATATTTTTTACAAAGTTTATATTTTGAATTTGTTTTAGTCTTCTTGTTTCAATTCTTCGTCTCTAGGTGGAAGGGCAGGTCTAATGTCGTCTCCATGGATGGTACGATTTACATCCTGGTCACGGTGAACCTCGTAGGTGTTGTTGCCGAGGACCTTCAGGATTGTGTGTGGTCCTGTCCATGTAGGTCCAAAATTTCCCTTGTGGTGGTTTCTGATTCTAACTTGCTCTCCTTGGATGTAGCGTCTGGGGGGTGGTTCGTTTGGGTTGTCAGGATATAGGTTCCTGGCGTACACCGTGGCTCTTCGGACTGCTTGTTCTACTCGTGCTTGCCGTCTGGCTGCGGTGTTGGCCTCTCTGATTTCCTTTTCGCTCTCTTCCGAGCGTCTGGGAAGGTATCCTAGCAATAATTCTGCTGGTGTTTCTTTGGTGGCCTCGTTCCTCCTGGTTCTCAGGCTGAAGATGATGTCGGGTAGGTAGGTGTCCCATCGGGGGTCGTCTGGAGATTTGACCCTGGCACGTAGTCCCTTTTTCAGTTCCTGGGCTCTTCTTTCCACCGGGTTGGCTCGTTGGTGATAAATGGGGCTGAATTCGGCTTGAATGTTGTTTCTCCTCAGGAATCTCTCCCAGGCATCCGTCCGGAATTGGGGCCCGTTGTCTGTGATGATGGTGGTTGGTTTCCCCCAGCGGCTGCATATTTCGTCTTGGAGGAACGAGATGATTTGTCTACTTTTGGTTGTTTGGACACAGCGGAACTCCACCCAACTGCTTAGGCAATCCGTGGCCAGGAAGATGTATCTGTTGCGTGTCCCTCGGGCAGCTGGGTATGGTCCTAATACGTCAAAGGAGACCCTCTCCCATGGTTGGCGGGGCTCTCTTGCTACTATTGGTGCTGTGGGTTGTGTTGGTGCTCGTTTTATGGAGGCACATGTCGTGCAGGATCGAACGTAGTTTCGGACATCTTTGGATAGTGTTGGCCAGTAATAGAACCTCTTGATCGCCCGGATGGTCTCGTCTCGTCCTGGGTGATTGGCCTCTTCTGAGTCGTGGTATGCTTTCAGGACTTGTGTTCGGAGTGACTGTGGCACGACCAGTACTCTTGTGTTTTCGTCTTGTTTGTAGTAGGCTGCGTTTTCTACTATGGTGAATTCCCGTAGAAGGCTCTCTTCTACCTCGCTTCTTGGACCTCTGTCGGAGATTTCTTGGTACCGTCTTCGGAATCGTCTCATCCCATGGTGGACCAGGTGGCTTCTCCTTATCTTGTCCTGTAGTGGTAGGTTTGTGAGATCGTCTAGTATTGGGTTGTTTTCGCCCTCTTCCACATCTTCCAGCATGCAGAGTAGTGGGAATGTGTCTTCTTCGACGGCTTGTTTTGTGGGCCAGCTTAATCGGTTCACTTCTTCGTCTTGGTTTTCGTCTTCTTCTCTGTTTTCTACTGGGTTTCTCGAGAGATGGTCTGGGAGCTCATTTTCTTTGCCTGGGATGTGTTGTATTGTGAAGTTGAATTCTTGTAGTAATAAGGCCCATCTGGACAGCTTTGCTTTGTCTTCCTTGAACCTGTTGAGCCATATGAGTGCTTGGCTGTCCGTGTATAGCGTGAAGTGTTGGTCTTGTAGAAAATGTTTGTATTTTTTCAGTGCCCATACCAGTGCGAGGCATTCCTTCTCGTTAATGTGATAACGTTTTTCTGCTGGTCGAAGTTTTGTGGAGGCGTAGGCGATAACGCCTTTGTTCTCTGGGGTTCCCTGGAACAGCACTGCTCCCATACCTATGTCGGAGGCGTCCGTCTGGAGGCTGAATGGTCTGGAGGTGTCTGGTCGTTTCAGATGTAGTTGGCCCTCGATTGCTTTTTTGATCTCCTTAAACGCTGTTTCGGCTTTCTCGTTCCATCTTAGCAATTTCCTATTGCCTGCGGTGAGATCGGTGAGGGGTGTTACTGTCTCTGCGAATCGAGGGATAAAATCTCTTAGCCAGTTTGCTGTTCCCAGGAAGCTCCTCAGCTGTCTTAGCGTCTTGGGGGTGTTGAAGCCTTTAATCTTCTCCACGTGTTTTTCTAGGGGTTGAGTGTCTGTTGATGTGATCTTATGGCCTAGGTATTCTAATTCGTCTGCTGCGAACCTGCACTTCTTCAGTGATGCCCATAGTCCGTGTGTTCGTAGTCTTTCTAACACCAAGTGGAGATGTTTTTGGTGTTGTGTCCAGTCTTCGGAAAAAATGATAATATCGTCCATGTAAACTTTTATAAATTCATCGATGTATCCAGCGAAGACTGTTGTCACTAGTTTTTGAAAGACGGCTGGTCCATTCTTAAGTCCGAAGGGCATCACTGAGAACTCGTAGGATGATCCGTCTGGCAGGCTAAAAGCGGTTTTAGGGCTGGAGTCTTCATGTAGTGGTATCTGCCAGAACCCGCTTTTTAAATCCAGTGTGGAGAAGATCTTAGCTGTGCCGATTTCTTTGATGCTATCGTGTATTGGCGGCATACTGGAGGCTTCGTCGATTGTGATTTCGTTGAGTTTTCTGTAATCCACGCAGAAACGGGGTGTGCCATCCTTCTTGGTTACAATAACCACCGGGCTATTGTATGGTGATTTGCTTGGTCTGATGACTCCTGCTGTGAGCATCTCTTTCACCTCTTGGAACATTATCCTTTTCTTCTGCGTGGAATACTTGTAGGGTTTGATGTTGATTGGTCGTGTGTCTGTTACTTCGATTGTCATTTCCGTAGCTTTTGTGGTTGGCTGGCGTAGACGATCGTCGAAAACATCGTTGTACTGTTGAATTATTTGTTTGATTGTCTCGAAGGCGAAGGTAGGAGCCTGGTGTGCCTCTAATGTTTGAGTTTTGGGGTGTGGTTTGCCTTGGTTCCTCCAGTAGATAGTGGTTCGTCTGGTGGTGCCTACGTGTAAACATTTACGGGGTATGTCTACATTGGCCTCTTCTTGTTCCAACCATGGCATTCCGAGTACAACATCGTGGTTTAAGTTCTCCAATACTGTGCATCGTACGGTTGTGGAGAAGTTGTCCAGTGAAATTTCGACATCGGCAGTCCCTGGGCTATGGGACGTGCTGTCCGTGCATGCCAGCTGAATCGTTCCGGGTCGAATCTGCAGGTCTCCCCTCTGGATCAGACTCTGGTGTATGAAGTTTCCAGATGCTCCGGTGTCGATCAAAATCTTCACTTTGCTGTCGTTGATCCTTCCATCGAGGTTTGGGAGCCCTGCCGTCATCGACCGTTGGTGGATGGGATTCAGTTGGGGCACCAGTTCGTCAACAGGGGTTAGTTGGTGCCCCTGTTGGAGTTTTCCGGCTGTTCTTGTTGGGTTTGTTGGTTCTGCCTCTGCCTTTGTGGATTTCTGTTTCGCCAGTCTTGGATGGTTTCTGATTGGCGAGGTGTTTGGTCCTCGTGTCTCCTGGGTCGCAGGTATTGAGCGTCGCTTTCCATGTCTTTGGCTATCACCCTAAGGCTGTCCTCGGTTGTCGGCATCCCGAGTCTCAGGCAAATTCTGATTTGTGGGTGGAGTTGGTTTGCTATCACTCTGCATCTTTGAGCTTCCGGGATGTCTGGTAATAGTCTCTTGAAAAGGGCAGCTTTTCTGGCGATGAAGTCTTCGGCAGATTCGCTTCTTTGTATTTGGCCGTACAATTTCACCGTGAGGGCTGATAGAAGTGCTGGGTCGTCGAATTTTTCCAAAAATCGAGTCTTGAAGGTCTGATAGCCTATCTCGGCTGAATTGTGACTCTCTGCCCAAGATTTTGCTTCGCCGTGAAGTGAATTGGTCGTTAGATAGTCCACCCAGTCGTCCTTGTCAACTTCGAATTTCGTTAGGAAGTCTTCTGCTTTTTGTAGAAACTGTTTTGGGATCTCTGTTTCGCGTCCCTCAAATCTAGGTGGTTTGGATGTCCATATCCTAGGAGGTTTGGCTGGTTCTTTGGTGGTCTGGGCAGCGGAGAAGTATGTTAAAGCTTGTATGAATGTGGTCATCCATTCGGAAGGTCCGGTGTGGCTCGTGGATGGTTGATTTTTGTGGTCTGTGGTCGGTTGTTGAGTGGTAGCTGTGGGTCCAGGTTGAGCGTTGTTGTCTTTGAGTTCTGGTGGGGTCGTGGATTCCTTGTTTAGTTGGGCGCCATGTTGCGGAGTAAGGCTGGATGTGTCCATTTTGTCAGTTTGACCCTCTTCCGACTTAGGGAGATCCTTGTCGTTGGACCTGAGAACATTTCGAGTATCCATGATTCGTATTCGAACAAGTAAGACAAGAATTTCTTATATCTCGTGTGTACAGAGCGTTTCTGACACGAAAAAAATAATATACAGGTGAGTGTTTGATCCCGTAGGGAAATATCACAGACCTGGAGTTGCTGTGAGCTCGGGTGTCTGATCCACAGGGTGGAAATATCACCTGAGTTGCAGAGAAAGTCCACAGAAAGCAATAAACAGCTCGGATGCGTGACTTGCTGCGGCAAGAATACCACTGGAGCGTGTTTATGTAATGGTAAGCAATGATAATCAAGAAAAAGTATTGTGTGATTCCTTAACTTACGGAAGGAATACTTGGCACAGAAATATATATCGTAAATATAAAACGAAAGGTTAAATTTTATACTGTTTGATCTTTTATATTAAAAATGAACAATGCCTGAAAAAGAAGCTGGGCAGGGCATATAGGAGGAGTTTTGGTTAGTTCTGATAAGAACAAGTCAAAACAATTTCTTACATTCGGAAACACGGACCCTAAAAGAGAACAGCATGGAAATATGAAAAGATAAATGCGAGAATAAGCGGAGGTGGTTCCTTAACTTACGGAAGGAAAGACACCTGACCGTATTCTCGAAATCAAACAGTAGATCAAACAGTAGAAGGTGAAAAATGTGAAAATAGGCCAAGAGGTTCCTTAACTTACGGAAGGAAGAGCACCTGGGCCGTATTCTCGAAATAAAATTAAACCACAAAGAATGCACAGGTAAAATGGGAAAAATAGCTCTAAGTGTTTGACCTACGGGAGGAATATCACTGGACACTATTTTTCAGCAAGTAAGAAAAATATAAAGTATTGCAACTATAAAATGGCAAATAAATGGGGTATGTTTCTAGCGCGTGGTCTGGCAAGCAGAGATTCCGCTGGAAACAGTACACAAAAATATACAAGTAAATATTATATATCAAGAAATATCAAATATTCAAATAAATGGCAGAGTTTCGTTTCTCTGCAATATACACAAATAGCAATAGGTAAAAGAAATAAAAGTCAGATTCTAGGTGGGTAAACAAGTACCGAACCTAGGAGTCTTCGATTACGAGGTACAGCTCGAACTGATTTTTGATGGAAAATCCACCTCCTTTTATATCCATATTTTCCTTTGTTCTAAGGATTATGACGTAGGAGAGTGGATTTTCCAAGTGGTTGGACCAATCGCGTTTCGAACAATTTGTGGGACATGTTCTCTCTACGCTGATTGGTCCGCGACTGAAGCTCGTCCGATCTCAATATAATATAGGTAGCACTTCTTTTTGGATTGGGAAAAAGCATTGATCTCGTAATTTAGATACTATAAGAAGTTTTCACTTCTATCGGCACTCCTATGAGTGCTTTTAATTTTTTTTCTAAATTCAATAACAACATATTTATTTGTTAGGTACTTATTTTAGTTTTATTAATTTAGAGCAGTCAATGAGGGTATTTGACTCCCAATTCCATCCTACTACATCGATTTACTTGATATTTACACAGTAAGTAAGTACGGAATTGCTCAAGAAACAAAGTCTACCCTATATACTATGGCGCTTTTTATCTTGGCGAAGGTTCCCCCTCCTTCAAGGGAGTGGAATATTTTTCGGTCAACATAACCACGGAAGTGGCGAGAGAACCTAATTCTAAGCAAAAAGTGATCTTTAATTCTTTTTTTTGAAAACAATACTTTTTGAGGTATTCGTGGTTGAAAATTTGCCATTTTCATTGAAAAATAACACCTTTTCGGAAGTTTTTTGCGAATACCTTAAAAGCTATGACAGACGTTTGTTAGCTAAGTACTTTGATAGACTATGATAACACCTGTTTGCAATTATTATTAGTCTTTTTATTTCTCCTGATGTGTTATTATTGGGGTTAACCAATGTCCCTAGATATATGAACTCTTTGACCGCTTCGAAGTTTTGGTAATTGATGATTAGATCTGCGTCAACATTTCCAGCTCTTGTGTTTGTGTTAGTCGCCATGAATTTGGTTTTATTTCGATTTATATGTAACCCCATTCGTTCTGCTGCTTCTACTATCTAGGTTAGGATTTCCGCAGTTCTCGCTCTGGTTCTTGTTATAATGTCCACGTCGTCTGCATATGCTAGAATTTGGACAGATATGTTGAATATTGTTCCCCTACTATCTATATTAGCGTCTCGTACGACTTTTTCTAATACTACATTAAAAAGTTGACACGCCAGCGCATCTCCCTGCCTTAACCCCCTATGTATTTCAAATGGGGTTGACGAGTCGTTTTGAATTTTTACTGCTAATATCTTCTTCATTGTCACTTTTATCATACATATGAGTTTTTTTTTGGA
This sequence comes from Diabrotica virgifera virgifera, assembly GCF_917563875.1. Classification (NCBI taxonomy): domain Eukaryota; kingdom Metazoa; phylum Arthropoda; class Insecta; order Coleoptera; family Chrysomelidae; genus Diabrotica; species Diabrotica virgifera. Next base: position 140,161,798 of record NC_065443.1, read on the forward strand.
ATTCCTAACTCATTCATAGCGTTGTAGAGACTTGGTCTTAAGACACTGTCATATGTAGCTTTAAAATCGACAAAAATATGGTACATATCTATGTTAAACTCTTACGCTTTTTCCAGGATCTGTCGTAGTGTAAAGATCTGGTTAATGGTTGAACGTCCACTCCTGAATCCCGCCTGATATTCTCCTAGAAACGTTTCCGTATAAGGCTTCAATCTCTCGTGCAAAATGTTTGACAATATCTTGTATGCTGTATTTAGGAGAGTTATTCCGCGGTTATTATTGCATTCCAGTTGGTTTCCCTTTTTGTGTAATGGGCATATTAAGCCTAAGCTCCATTCTTCAGGCATTTGCTCGTCAGACCAAATTTTACAAACAATTTCTCGCATCACCTTGGTGAGCTGCTCTCCACCGTGCTCAAATAACTCTGCTGGGATGCCATCGCTGCCTGGGGAAACAAAGTCTACCCTATATACTATGGCGCTTTTTATCTTGGGGGGCTGTTCCCACTCCTTCAAGGGAGTGGAATATTTTTCGGTCAACATAACCACGGAAGTGGCGAGAGGACCTAATTCTAAGCAAAAAGTGATCTTTAATTTTTTTTTGAAAACTCAATACTTTTTGAGGTATTCGTGGTTGAAAATTGGCCATTTTCATTGAAAAATAACACCTTTTGGGAAGTTTATTTGCGAATACCTTAAAAACTATGCATCTAACAAAAAAACTATATAAAACATTTTTATAGCTTATAAAAAAACAATGAGACTCGTTGCTTCATTTGCTTCATAAATCTTCTAGTTATAATACAAAAAGAGATATGTTAGGTGAAAAGTGTTGTTTTTTTGTACATCCTCAAATCGGTGTATTTAACTTGAAATAACAGAGAAACAGTCGATTTTAGGTGTATAATGCTACCAATACCTTTTATAGTGACTGAAAAGACCTTTAAAATGAGCAATAATTAATGTCGATTACATTCAAACTAAGCGAGATATTCTGCAAAAAATTAAGAAAGTGCATTACTGGACGCCGAGAAAATACAATATTTTTACGTATACCGATTTTGAACTTTAAAATTAAATTTTCTTTAACCTACATAGTTTTTTTAGTATTTTTTATATTGATCACGCGCAATACCGATCGTTTTTATTATAATAATATATAATGTTATGGTTATGAGTATCTTAAAGATATGAAACTTTGTATAGAGGAAAAGACCAAACGAAAAAGGTAATGTTTCAAAGATTACCATCCTATTCTTCGCAAATATCGATCAACTTTGACCGGTTGTATCTCAGGAACCACTAATGGCAATTCAATTTTTTTCTTTTAAAAACTCCTCTTAACGAGTCTTTCCAGTACCGTTTTCTGAATTTAATTTTATCCAATAGTTACAGAGTTATTTTATTTGTTTACAAGCCGAAACATTGTTTATAATTTTAAAACATTCCTGAGGCCGCCAAATAGTCGACCTACCCAAAAGGACGCATATGACCTGTACTAGAATTTCGCAATTATTGATTAAATCGATTTATCTCTTTACGATAAATAAACGTACCAGTTTTCGTTTTTCTAAATAGTTTTTTTTTATTTTTTTTTTCAAATTAAAAAAACGAAAAACTTTCAAATCGATTTTTCTAGAAACGGTGCATCTTAGAGCAAAAGTACATTTTAGTACTATAGTACCGCACAATTTAATAATCCAGTGTCAAAAGTGCTTAGAAGTTAACCCATTAACCGCCAAGCAAAGAAATACTGCAAAAATATGTAATATATTTGATTTTATTTATTTTGCTCAACAGGCCATGTATGCCTTGGGCGTGAAAAACAATTGCATTTTTTTTACTATACATATCTACAATATACAATATTAATTTGTCTATTAAAAATACATCATATAAATATATACATATATAGCTCTCATTTTACAATTCATGGCACATTCTTCTATTACAATTTCTCTTGCGCTCTTCTTACCACTCCTCTCCATTCTCTTCTGTCTAATACCTACCTTGTTTCTCCAGTTATCTATTTTTAATTCTCGTAAATCTGCTTAGACGCTGTCAAACCAACTTTTACGGGGTCTTCCTTTCCTTTTTTCCCTACTGGTTTCCTGTTCAATATCATCCTGGTCATTCTATGGTTTTCTAATCTTTGCACATGTCCCAGCCATCTTATTCTATGCGACTTTATTATTGCGGTGATTTTTGGTTCCGTATACAGCTCTTCCAACTCTTTATTTTGTCCTTCTTCTCCATCCCATTTGTGTATTTATGCCTCCGTAAATTGATCGGAGAATTTTCCTCCCCCATCTTTCTAATCTTTCTTCATCTGCCTTTCTTAAAACCCATAATTCAGCTCCATATACAACCGTAGCTCTAATCACTGTCTTGTAAATTATTTCTTTTGTTTTTCTTGAAACAAACTTAGACTTCATTAAGGATCTCAGCATTCCGTATTTCTGGTTGCCTTTTGTAATTCTGGATTCTATTTCTTCATCTTCATGTCCATTTTCCACTCTGTCAAAACTGTATATGTAATCTTTCTCCCCTTGTATTTTTATAAACTCTTCATTGTCTTGCTGTGTATCACCCATTATCTTGTATTTAGTTTTCTTTTCATTTATCTTTAGACCAAACCTATTTGCTTCTTTTTCTATCTTTTTCACAATTCTTTTCAATTCTTTCTTTGATTTTGCTAATATTGTTAGATCATCCGCAAAAGCAATACATTGATGTTCATTTTTAAATATGGTTTCTTCCATTTTTATGCTGCAATTCCTCATTATTACTTCAAGAACAAGATTGAACAACGTGGTTAACATCGGGTCACCCTGCCTGAGTCCTTGTTTGATTTCGCAGTCCTCTGAGATGTCTTTCCACACTACTTCGCTTTTCGTTTTTGCCAACGTCATTTCAATCAAGCTAATTTTTTTGGGGATTTGTAATTGTTTCAGAGCACGGTACATTTCTTTTCTATTTATACGATCATATGCCTACTTGAAATCTACGAACAGCGCATACAGGGTCATTTTGTACTCATAGCAATTTGCTTATAATTCTTTTAGCGTGAAAATCTGGTCTGTTACCGAACGGTTGGATCGAAAGCCTGCCTGGTACTCTCCCACAGTATCCTCCATGTATTCGTTCAGTCTTCCACGTATGCATTGTGCTATTCTGCCGTGCTAAGCCCAAAGGCGGGAACTGATTTTTTATCGAAAATGAGATTTTTGTATTTTTAGGTAGAATAGGGCAGGGCTTCCCAAACTTATTCGTACTGTGACGCCCTTGGGACTTTGCTAGTTTTTTGCGACGCCCTCAACCCAACCCCAATAATACTTACCAATTTTAGTACTAGCCTAGTAACAGGTTATTATTATAACAAAAACACTATTTGAACATTTTAAAATTTCTATTAGAAATTAAGATCGAAATCAAAACATAGGCACAAAAATAAAAAGGGATATTTATTAATGTGTTATGAAACAGGGGCTTCAGTTTGGAAATTGCCACTCTCATTTCTTGTTCTACGTTTATGTTTGACCTGTACTTGTTTTTAATTACTGCAATTGCAGAAAAGCCCGTTTCGCACAAGTACGAAGTCGCAAATGGTAATAAAAACTTTAATGTAGAAGTACTGATGGCACGATATTCATGAGAAACTGATCTCAAAATTTCAAACAGTTTGTTCTTGTCGTATTGAAGCTTTAGGCTGGAATCCCAGCACAATCCTGTCAGTTGTTCTTCTTCCTCTGTTAAAAGTGTCGATTGTGTGGATGACTGGAAAGGGTTTCTGACCCAGTCGTATTGCTCCAGATCTTCAGGAAAATATTTCTCAAAGTGTTCGCTAAATCATAACATGTGTTATGTAAACATATTTTTTAAAGAGGGATCGACGATTTCTATAGATTGTTCTTTTAGAATTCCTTATAAAGCAGGAAACAGTCAATTTCTTAATCTTCCAATTTTCTCTTCCACAAGAGCAACTTCTTCTGAAACCCAGTAATTTTAAAATTACGATCTTTTAATTTGTTAAATATGTCTAATTTGATTGTAAACTTTAAATTAACAAAGTTTTGCGCATCATTATGTTATTCTGTATGTAGATACGTGTAAAATTCATTTCTTAAGTCGTATGCATGTGCAAGTACGTTGCCGTTGGACAGCGAACGAAAGTTGCAATTATTATAAATTGAAGAGGTGTGCTCGGCCCCATTTCTTCACAAAGTTCTTGAAAAGTATTGATTTCACGGGTCATGTGTATGTAGTTCACCACTTAAATAATGCTATCCATCACAACACTTAATACAGGTGTAATTTCTTTGCTGTTAAGGCCTCTCTATGTATGACACAATGTGTCTATTTTACACTTGGAGCCTTGGTTTTGATGAGAGCTTGTAGTCCTCCATACTCTCCAGGCATCGCTTGGGCACCATCCGTACACACGCCTTCACAATTATCCCAGTTAATATTATTTTAGGGATGTTAGACAAGAAGTTGCAAAATTGAAATGGAGATTTGCCGGACACACTATACACTATAAGACAAAAAGAAGACCGATGGAACAAGATTCTGATAAATTGTAGACCGTGGGAATATAAACGAAGCAGAGGAAGGCCCCAAATGAGGTGGGCAGATGATATCAAGAAGCATGTGGGCTCTAGGTGGATAATTGTAGCGACAGAGAGAGAAAAATGAAAAAAGATTGGGGAGGCCTCTGTCCAAAGATGGACCGAAGAAGGCTAATTAGATAGATAGATACATGAGTTTAAAATCGCGAATAAAAGTCCGCGCTGACACGCGACGCCCCTGTAACAACGCCACGACGCCCCAGGGTGTCGCGACGCACAGTTTGGGAAGCCCTGGAATAGGGTATTTAGTGTATATTTTATAAAGTCTTTGGAGTTGTAGAAGCATTACATTTTAAATAAAATTGCAATTTTGTTAGCGGTATCTACACTTTTCAGTTAAAATACTAAGCCATTTGGCGGCAAATGTTAAATACTAAGGCGTTTTGACAGTATCTGCTACAGTTGCCGTCCATATACCTTAGCATATTGCACTTACTGCTAATCTACTTTCAAGAATGCTACGCCTACATTTAGAAACCGCCAAATCGCCTTAGTATTACAAAGTAAATTCGGCCTAACTTTACAAGGTTAAATTATTGTGTTAGTTAAAAGAGTTGTGTTAGTAAAAGAAATAATTAGCGAGGATGGTAAGCAATTTTCGAGATTATTATATCTATTGAAATGTATTTTCATTTTTGTTTATAGTATTTCAAGAATTAACCAAATTATGTTGTCCTAAACAATATGAATCTGCGCCAAGTGGATGATTTATATCTTGAATTAGGCGGTAAGAGATTTTCATATTTAAAAAATATGTCTTTTTTTATTTGGATTTTAAAAACTTAATAATATATCCACACGCTGTCCACAAACATTTTTAGAAAAAGAGACTTAAAATAGGTATTTTGTTTTTTTAGAAAATCTTAATCTAGATCTTTACTTAATCTTATGAAAATCATTTACCTAAGTTTTATACTGGTTTTATTCCTTTATAAATTTTCTAAGAATGCGTCAGGTACCTGGATAATGATCCAAACATTTGTTTGCATATTTTAAAAATCTTATATATCCCATAATTAGGTATTTTTCGGTCTAAAAGACAATGTCATCATCATCATATTTTAATCATAACATATAATATAACTAGTTTGTACAATACAACTAATAAAATGTTAAAATTTGCCCTAATTACTGTAAGTAATGGTATTTTCCCGAATATAATATTGTGAAATACCCAATAATATAACAATGCATAATAATATTAGGGTAGGTGTCGGCCATCATAAAAATATTAAACCTCTACAATAACTCAGGCCTGTCGTAAAATAGCAAACCTTTGTCGCTAAGAAACAAAATAAAAATAGCTGAGAAAGTCAAAAGTACGGTTTACAATCACATTCACAGTTGAGTTGAAGAATTCTTTAAAACGCTTAACATCACCAGATGTTTAAACATCTATAACAATCTGAACGGATTCTGTTTTTTCGTAGTATTTTTCGAAGTACAGTTCTGCCCAAATTATTAGACGCACTATAAAAGAATTTATAAAAAATGTTAATTATGAGGTAAAACCATTGTAATACCAAATAGGTTTTGTATATGTACCAGACACAAGGTATGTTGTTTTGTTATCTATTAAATTGTCTATATTGAACCACAAATTGAACATTAATATTAATTAACCAATATGTATTTATTGACTCTTGAAAGAAAACAGATATAACTACAACTAAATATTGTCAATTTGTTGTTGTCATATTGTGGCTCAACAAAATAATAACATTTAATACTACTTTAATTCTTTCAATTTAATAAACTGTAATACACAGAAAAGCTTTTTATTTCATATCAATCACAACTGTAAACTACATACCGCTAATAGGCTTAGTTTTATAGTAAGTTTTGATAAAACGTTTTAGCAGTATCTACCTCTTTTTATATAAAACTTTGTTTTAAAATATAATTAATGGTTCCCTTAATAAACTGGGGCATATATCCATGCATAAAAACTATTAGCTAGTCCATAAATCCCTAACGGGCCAAAATTTTAACACTCAATTTTGAAATCGACTTTGCCACCATTTTGTCAAATGTTAGTTACCGCCTTTGGGCCTAGCACGGCAGTATTATCTTATACCCTGTCTCTAGGAGTGCTATCCCCCTATAATTTTCACATGTTTGTTTATCTCCTTTTTTTATGTATGGGGCAGATTCTAGCCAGCATCCAGTCATTTGGCATTTTTTCCTCTTCCCATATCTTTTTCACCAGCCAATATAGTTGCTCGTACAGTTGTTCTCCTCCTGCCTTTAACATTTCAGCTGTTATTTCTGTCGCTCCTGGACTTTTGTTGTTTTTAAGTTGGCTGATTATATTCATTACCTCTTGTTTTGTTGGCGTCCCCACTATCGTATCGTTTTCTTCCATGTTCTGTATTATGTCCATCTCTTCCTCTTCAACATTATTTAATAGCTCTTCGAAATGATTTTTCCATCTTTCTAGCACCTGCGCTGTTTCACTTATTAGTAACTTCTTCATTCTTAATATAGATGCTTCGGCTCTGATATCCTTTGTCCATTCTATTAACCTCTTGGTAAAATGACCTTATTTCTTTAGTTTGAAATTTTTCCACAATTTCCTTTAGCTTATCTTCTTTGAATATTCTCTCCTTTCTCCTACATTGTCTTTTCATTTCCCTTCTTGCGTCCCTATACACATTTATGTTATTCTCATTTTCTTTTAATAGCATTAGGTATTTGTCTAGCTCTTCTAACTGCTTCAGCTGCTTTTTCACATTCTTCATCATACCAGTCATTTACTTTTCCTTTTCTGTTTCCTGTACTGTTTAGAACTGCCTCATTTGCCTTCATTACTGATGTTTTTACTTTCTCCCATCTTTCTTCGATTTCCATTTCTTGTGCGTATGTTGCCAGTTCTATTTCTATTTTCTCTTTATATTTATCTTTTACTTCTTCACTTTTCAATAGGGTCGAATTGCATTTTCTCTTACCTTCCGTTCTTTTCCTTTTCCCTTCCCGGTCGCACCCCAGTTTCTCATGCATGTCACTCTTACTAGGTAGTGGTCTGAATTGCATTCTGCTCCTCTCATGCTTTTTATTTTTGATATAAAATTCATGTCCATTTTTTCTATTACTACATGATCTATTTGGTTAATTGTTTTTCCGTCTGGCGACTTCCATGTCCCTTTGTGGATTTCCTTCCGGTGAAGTTGTGTACTTCTTATTACCATATTTCTCTCCATTGCAAAACATACTGCTCGGTGCCCTTTATTATTTGTTGTATCATGTTTGCTATGTTTCTCTACTATGTTCTCATATATATCTTCTTTTCCAATCTTTGAGTTGAAATCGCCCATTATTATTTTCATATCGTATTTCGGTGTTTTTTCGTATTCCTCCTCTAGTTGCTCATAGAACATGTCTTTTTCATCTTCATCCGCATCTTCTATGGCAGCATGCACATTTATAATGCTTATATTTCTTCTTTCCCCTCTCATTCTTAAAGAACACAGTCTGTCAGATATAGGCTTAAAAGCTATTACCCTTGATTTCAAGTTTTCCTGTAATATGAAACCTGTTCCTCTGGTTCTGTCTTTTCCACCATTTTTAAAAAAGGTTGTGCCCTCTACATCCACTATTTCAGTTCCTAATTGTTTGCTTTCTTGAACTGCAAGCAAGTCCAATTTATATTTCTTGACATCTCTTACTAGTTCTTTCAGGTTGCCTGCACCATACGTCCCTCTCACATTCCAAGTTCCAAAGTTTATTTTTCGTATATATTTCTCATTTGCCTTAATCGTTGCCTCGGTCGTTTTACTGTTACATACCGTTTTTAGTTTTTTTTTTAACTTTGCTGCACCTCAAAGCGGTTCACCTTGGCGTTCCACTTCCAGACTTCGTCGTTTACTGTCAGTTTCTGGAAACCAATTTTTACATTCTTTCTTTCTTCTTTCTCTTTCTTTGCTCGTTTTCTTATTATTCCTTGTATTTCTCTTTCTATTTTATTCATATCCTCATTAATGTATATCTTGTCCTGGCCAACCTTTTGTAATTTGTTTTTATTTACCATTATCTTTTCTTTATCAGTTGCGTTCTTCAGTTCCACCAGACAGGTTTTATTTCCTAACTTTGTTGTCCCCTTAATATTTATTTCCACCTGCAGTATTTTAGCGCAGAAATCCTCTATCATTTTCTTTAATATATTCTGATCGTATGTATTTATGTCCATTCCTTGTATATTTGATTAACTAGAGTAAAATAAATTTAAACAATCGTAAAAAAATTGTTTTACACTTTGATAATGGCAGGTGTCACAACAACAAAATGGTTCATTTTCGAACCTTTGGCGGAACTGAGCTATAAAAATTGAAATACACAATTTTATTTTTTGTGAAAAGTCTCAAAACATACAGGGCCGGTTGTTCGAACGCTAATCAACAATGATCACTATCAAATATTTAATTACTGTCACAACTGTCAATGTCAATTTTGGTTGGGTTGCTGAAAACATAATTGATTATAATTATGAGATTAGTTAATCAATTAACATAACAATTATTAATATAATTGATTAACTAATTTCATAATTGTAATCAATAATTATGTTTCTAGCAACCCAATCACAGTTGACATTGACAGTTGTGACAGTAATTAAATATTTGATAATTATCATTTTTGATTACCGTTCGAACAACCGGCCCTTAGAGTGTAAATGGACATGGCATTTTTGATAAACAAAAATAGTATGGTTAGAACTTTGCCTACATCTTCTTCAGCTTCTTTGTCAAAAACGAAGTCGACCGGCCCTCTATCTTTTTTAGAAATTATTTTAGATGTTTCCAGTTTACACTTTTCAGTCCTGTATCTCTCACTATGCCAGTTGCATAAATTCGACAAATCGATATATTGTCTACAACACTACACAACGTGCCTTATGTAGCCCCTCCCCCTTCAGCCCTAGATTATAATAAAACTGAATACCAGAATACCCGTCTTTCTAAAGGTACGTACCCACTATGTTCGTAATATTGGACCACCAAGGCGGAGCGTACACTGTTGCACGATACGGGAGCGCCACTATGTTCACGAACCTCTTGCGCTCCAATCGATACGGTATGCGCTCCTCTACATATAAACCAACACCAATTGGAACGCCGAGGCAGAGCGCGCACTGTTGCACGGTCCGGGAGCGCCAACCATTCACTATGTTTACAAACCTCATGCGCTTCGCGCTCCCTGCAACTGATCACATCGATACGGCATGCGTTCCTCTACATATAAACCGCCACCTATTGGACCGCCGCCGGGGCGGAGCGGGCACTGTTGCACGGTCCGGGAGCGCCAACCATCCACTATGTTCACGAACCTCTTGCGCTCCCCGCAACTTCTCCAATCGATAGGGTATGGCCCCCTTACATATAAACCACCACAGAATGGAGCGCCGAGGCAGAGTGCGCACAATTGCACTGTCCGGGAGCGGCAAACGTATCCACTATGTGGAGCAGTTGCAGGAGCTCAGAACGCAAGCATAGTGGATACGTACTTTTACACATTTTACACATAAAAATGTCCCAACAAATTACTGCCTGTGCGTCACCTTGAAATTCCTGATCAGACAGGATTATAAGTCGTCTTCCGCCAATGGTTCGTTATCGAACCATTATTTTCAAACACGAGATTTGATGACTCTTTTTTTGTTTTTTTACAACAATTGATGTACAAATAGGTTAAAAAAATAATGTTTTAATTTATTTGACCAGAAAAGTGTTATGCCAATAAAATTACTACAGTAAAAATAAAGTTGTGTCGAATGATTGAAAATGTCGAACATTTAGAAAATATTTTTGTGATGAAAACATAAGTTTGGAAATTAAACAAAATTAAATTTAGTTACACTTATATCTTCTGGTTGCTTAAATAATACAAAGATTTAAAAAAAATTAACGAATTGCCAAAAAAAAATTCTACAAAAAATGGTGTGTTTTCGCACCGTTAGCGCTAAATGGGTTAATGACAAAAAAGTTATGCGATAAAATATCCGTTGCCCTACCCAAAACAGACGCCTATGACCGATACTGGAAATTCGTAATTAATGGAATCGATTTATCTTTGGGAGATAAATAAGCTGACCACTTTTAAGCTTACCACTGTTCTGGAGATATTTAAGAAAATCTAATTACAAGACGCCATCTTCCGGTGGCCCCCAAAGTCCCGACAGCCAAAATCCCGACGCCGACGCGTCGCGACGGCCAAAACACCGACATGCAAAAATCCTCGCATAAGTAAAAATTCCGACCACTACATTGTTTCCTTTTCAAATGCAATACCAAATCATATTATTATAGAGTATTGAAATTAAAAAATTATTCCTTACTAATAAGTACGGGTACTAATTATTATGTAGTTTAAAAGAAAAAATTAACACTTCATTTTATACAGGGTGTCCCGAAAAGATTGGTCATAAATTATACCACACATTCTGGGGTCAAAAATAGTTCGATTGAACCTAACTTACCTTAGTACAAATGTGCTCATAACAAAAGTTACAGCCCTTTAAAATTACAAAATGAAAGTCGATTTTTTTCAATATATCGAAAACTATTAGAGATTTTTTATTGAAAATGGACATGTATCATTCTTATGGCAGGAGCATCTTAAAACAAAATTATAGTGAAGTTTGTCCACCACATAAAAATTTTATGGGGGTTTTGTTCCCTTAAACCCCCCCCAAACTTTTGTGTACGTTTCAATTAATTAGTTATTGTGGTACCATTAGTTAAACACAACGTTTTTAAAATTTTGGCTCTTAGTATTTTTTCGATAATCCAGTTTTTATCGAGATGCAGCTTCTTTTTTAATATATTTACATAAACATTTTCTGGGGTTTTGTTCCTTGAAAGCCCCCCAATGTTTGTGTACGTTCCAATTAAACTATTATTGTGGTACCATTAGTTAAACACGTTCCAATTAAATTATTATTGTGGCACCATTAGTTAAACACAATGTTTTTAAAACTTTTTTGCCTCTTAGGGCCGGTTGTTCGAACGCTAATCAACAATGATCACTATCAAATATTTAATTACTGTCACCAAAACTGTCAAAGTCAACTTTTATTGGGTTGCTGAAAACATAATTGCTTATAATTATGAGATTAGTTAATCAATTAACATAACAATTATTAACATAATTGATTTAGTAATTTCATAATTGTAATCAATTATGTTTTCAGCAACCCAAACAACAGTAATTAAATATTTGATAATGATCATTGTTGATTAGCGTTCGAACAACCGGCCCTAGGTCTTTTTTTGACAAGTCACGTTTTATCGAGATGTGGCTTCTTTTTCAAAATATACCTAAAAATGCAAATTATAAATAAATTTTCAGATTATTAACAGGTCTCTATAATCGTACTTAACCATACACAAATATTTGGTGGATTCGACAAATATTCAAAATATGTCGATAAACACTGGCTTATCGAAAAAGTACTGAGAGGCAAAAAAGTTTCAAAAACATTGTGTTTAACTAATGGTGCCACAATAATAATTTAATTGGAACGTACACAAAAGTTTGGGGGGGATTTAAAGAAACAAAACCCCGATAAAATTTTTATGGGTAGCACAAATTTCTTTTTAAAAAAATTGCTGCCATAAGAATGCCACGTGTCCATTTGCAATAAAAAATCTCTAAGAGTTTTCGTTATATGAAAAAAAATCGATTTTCATTGTGTAACTTCAAAGGGCTGTAACTTTTTTTGTGTGCACTATTGTATATAGCTAAGTGAAGTTCAATCAACCTATTTTTGACCTCAGAATCTGTGGTATAATTTATGACCAATCTTTTCGGGACACCCTATAATATAAAAGCTATACTTAAATGGAAGGTTGTAAGTGACATGATAATATCTATTACATGAATAGTCCTGTCGCCAGGGGGGTTACAACGGCCTTCTTAATTCAGATGGACTTACCCAAGTTTTTTTTATGTATTTTGGCCCGTAGAACACGAATTTTTTGGGTAACAGTTGATCCGGATGTCGATAAGATTATTATAAACAAAGAAGTTGAGGAATTACATAACAGCGATTTCTCGCAAAACAAAACATTTTTTGGGATTTTTTGGGTCATTCTAACCAAAAAATGTTAATACAAGTTTTTTCGTAGGATGCATAGTTTTCGAGATAAACGCGGTTGAACTTTCAAAAAATCGAAAAATTGCAATTTTTAACCCGAATAACCTTTGAATAAAAAATAAAATAGCAATTTTGCTTACCGCCTTTAAAAGTTTGAGTCAAATTATATCTGTTTTGAATATTTGCACTGCTAAAAATTTATTTTTTGATTGTTAAAAAAAGCTATAAATACATAGTGTTTCCCGTGACTAATACATGCGTTTTAATGCACGTAGAAATAGCCCCGCTTGCACTTTTACCTCTTCTACCTACTCGTTCGATTTTAAATGAGAAATCATTGAAAACATCACTCAAGCACTAGGTGTTTATAGCTTTTTTTAACAATAAAATAATAAATTTTTAGCAATACAAATAATTAAAACCGATATAATTTGACTTGAACTTTCAAATGCGGTAAGCAGAATTGCTATTTTATTTTTTAATCAAAAGTTATTCGGGTTCAAAAATTGCAATTTTTCGATTTTTTGAAAGTTCAACCGCGTTTATCTCGAAAACTATGCATCCTACGAAAAAAATTGTAGGAACATTTTTTGGTTAGAATGGCCCAAAAAATACAAAAAAATGTTTTGTTTTGCGAGAAATCGCTGTTATGTGATTCCTCAACTTCTTGGTTTATAGCAATCTTATCGACATGCGGATCAACTGTTACCCAAAAAATTCGTGTTCTACAGGTCAAAATACATACAAAAAACTTGGGTAAGTCCATCTGAATACAGGAGGCCGTTGTACCCCCCCTGGCGACAGGACTAGAAAGTAAACTTGAATTCAGGATTTGATTATACATAGTATTTTATTGGAGTATATATTGGCAAAAAAAATAATTTAATTCATATACCCATGTTAGAAATTTTATTTAGAAAATTAGTTCATATTAAATGGTAAATATTTTTGTTTAGTAACAAAAAATAAAAAACAGATGACCGTAAACAAAAAACAAGAAATGAATGTAATATATATGTTAAAAAGAAACTTATCAACCTGTCGGGATTCTGGCGTGTCGGGATTTTGGCCTGTCGGGATTATGGTGTGTCGGGATTTTGGCTGTCGGGATTTGGGGTACGCCATCTTCAAAGAGCTCTAGCTCCTGTAGGAAAACTTTTTGGATAAGGTGAATTGGTTTAAACTGTCTTAAAATTATCTGAAGAATCTCCGGTCTTCGTTTGTCGGGAGAGTTTCTGAACATCCTGTATATATGTATATATGTATGTATGTATAGCTATGTAATTTATTTCCGGACAAAGGTGCAACTGCACTCCTTTGCACCTCGCTGCCGGTGCCCATGACCATAACACATTAATTACACAAGAAAGTGTTAACTAGGCAGTGTCTATTTGTTTATGTGTTAGATTCCTATCTTTTATTTTATTTTTATCTAAAATGTATTAAATAGTCGATTCGCTAATTGAGACACAACTGTCTACACCACAATCACAATCAAAATGCACTATATAGAAATAAACAAACCTAGACACGTTGAATGTTCGAGGAGCACTCCCAAGTCATGATTTGGGAGTGCTCCTCGTGCTTATTTATTTCTAGTGCATCTTTATTGTGATTGTAGTGTAGACAGTTGTCTCTCAGATTAGCGAATCGATTTTATCATGTTTTTTCAATTTTGGCGTAAGTGTCTCAATATGTTTTAAAATTGATAATTTTAGTAATAATAACTATACTTATCTATCTAGTTATAAGAGTATTAGCCTCTCCAACGTAAATATGTTATGAAATGATTTTTTATAATAATACAATTATTTTTTAACTCTACGTTATTTGTTTTGAAAAATGATGAGATAACTTTGCAGCGGCACGTTGTGTAATGTTCTATTAACGCTAAATACACACACATCGATTTTTGATGGTCGATTTTTTTCGTTCGTCCAAATTACGATAGTTAATCACATGCGAGAGCTGGACATTTCAAACACGCCGATGAAGGATGAAGATTTAGGAATAGGTAGTTGAAATTGACTTAACATAAATGCAACAAAGACAAAGTTACTTGTGGTTAGTAAACAAGACGTCGGCCCTATGCAACTAATTGTCAGTGATGAATCAATAACAAAAGTTAACCATTTTAAATACCTAGGATGTTGGATAAACGAGACACTAAATCCGGATGAAGAAATTAAAACTCGTATAGAAATTGCAAGAGGAGCATTTATGAAACTTAGATCTATTCTGAGCAACTCTCAGCTGAATTTACAACTAAGAATCAAGTTCCTAAAATGTTATGTGTATCCTGTATTACTATATGGATGTGAAACCTGGATCATGAAGGTTAACATGTTGAACAAATTAGAAACCTTTGAGATGTGGTCGTATCGTAGAATGCTCAGAATATCTTGGGTTCAACGCATTTCAAACAGAGAAGTCTTAAACAGAGTAGGTCAAGGCGAAGGTGACTTAATGAAGATGATAAAAAAGAGAAAACTTGAATATCTGGGGCATATAATGAGAGGTAGCAGATACAGGATGCTGCAGTTAATACTCAATGGAAAGATCGACGGAAAAAGAGGAATTGGTCGAAAGAAATATTCATGGCTCCGAAACCTTCGTCAATGGACTGGCTTATCAGCAGATCAATTGTTAGGTACATGCCGCACAAGATCGAGAACGATATCGGCAAATTGTTATGGAAGCTACCCACGCCTAAAAATTTGGGCACGGTACTTAAAGAAGAAGAAGAAGTTGAAATTGTCTATTATTATATTATATTATGTAAGAAAAAATTACAATTCTACATCCCAATACTCAAAAGTCAATACTTTTTAAGTTATTTGCGAGTGAATAATATGTTCAATTTTAACAAAAAAAAATTTTTTAGGAAACGCTTTTCTTTAGTTACGAGTGACTAAAATTAAAAATATTATAAAAAAATCAACTAAAAATCAAAAAATAAAAAAATGAAACTCGAAGGATTTTATTCGAAAAAAACTGTTAAATTAAAAGACAGATTAAATATACAAAAATCTCACACATTCGTTAAAAAATTGAAAAAATCTAACACATTCGTTACAGAAAAGCGTGGGGCGCGAAAAGTATAAAAGTATCTATCATCAAACCGTTTATTCGATGAAGACGTGCCCCACGCTTTTCTTTAACGAATGTGTTAGATTTTTTCAATTTTTTAACGAATGTGTGAGATTCTTGTATATTTAATCTGTCTAAAAGTTTTTTTTAGAATAATCTTTCAAATTTGAATTTTTTTATTTTTTGCTTTTTAGTTGATTTTTTTATAATATTTTAAATTTTAGTCATTCGTAACTAAAGAAAAGCGTTTCTTGAAATTTTTTTTTCGTATTTTTTTTATTTTTTACTTTTTAGTCTTACACTATTCAATTATTAAAATATATCGTCATGTTTTAAAAAAGGATGTATATGATAGACACTTTTTTGCATTTATTTCAACATTTTATACATACATTGTACATTTTCTGTAATTTTTTCATACATTTTTTAAATCAAAATCATTACACCTACATATTACAGTTTTTGCACTCTTTCCATCTCTTCTAATGCTTTACTATTGTACGGTGTAGACACTGTTAATTTCTCGCAATGCAGTTCTTCGAAGCGCAAGCCGTCTAATCGCACTCGGCTCAATGCAACGTAAGCCTGTCCTTCCGCAAACACTTTCGGGCCCAAGTTAATTATTTCGGGCCTAAACAATTAACGTACCTAAACAGTGAAATTATGTGTAGTTTACATAATTAGCTACAATCTGTAAAAGTTTGAAGTTTCTACATTGTAAAAAACAAGAGAATTTAAGCATTTCCCGTTAAACTCGTTTTTTTTATTTAAATAATTATTAATAAACATAAAAAAAATTTTTATTGACTATTCGTGTATTGTTCCCGCGAATGCATATATCTGCAAATTCTCATTCATTTGCATTGAAGAAAAGGCAGTCAAATTAACGTCTAAAGATTCGACTCAAACGATTGACCCAAAGAAAAGCGTTTAAAAAAAACATGTTTTTGGACGGGTTTTTCGCAAATAAGCCAAAAAGTAAGTATTGTATCGAAAAAAATATTCTTAGCAAAAATATAGTTTATAAAAAAGTGAAAAAAAATGGTGTATGCATGAGGTCTATAGACCCAGTAGAAGCAGAGTTGTAGCTAATGAATAGTAAGTTCTTCTTCGTCAAATTCTAAATCAAATATTTCAACGTGAAATAACCAAAAAACGGAGTACTTTTCGGGAAAAACTGATTTCAACTTTTGTGTTTAAAAAAAGGTTTATTTTGAGTTACGCTCAAAATATTGTTGGTTCCTTGTAATTTTTTGGTAAAAGGAATCTCGAAATTCCACCCCTAATTAGCATCCCAAATAAAATTAATCCTTACTGCTTCACAAATTACTTTGCTTATAAATATGATCTGTAAGTTTAATCGGTTCAAAGTGCATATTTTTGAAAAGGCTGTAGTTAAAATGGCTCGAACGATCACTAATTCACGAGTGTGTGCAAATTTTGAACAGTCATAGCATAACCAATTTTTAGGTAAAAATACAAATATCTACTCTAACAGGAAAACAAAAAATCCAAAATATTCAGAAAAGCAAAACGTACATTTTATTACTCTTTGAAATTTTTGGTATTACTAATAACTTTTAAGTTATTTTGAAAAAAAAAATAGATTTTTTTTTCAAAATAAAAAAATTTACTTTAAAACCAAAAGTTTTCAAAAATGAACACTTTGAACCAATGAAATTTATAGATCATATATAAACGATGCATAATGTTGTTCTGAAGCTATTTCCTTGTAGACCAGGTAGTCCTGTCGCCAGGGGGGTTACAACGGCCTTCTTAATTCAGATGGACTTACCCAAGTTTTTTTATGTATTTTGGCCCGTAGAACACGATTTTTTTGGGTAACAGTTGATCCGGATGTCGATAAGATTGTTATAAACAAAGAAGTTGAGGAATTACATAACAGCGATTTCTCGCAAAACAAAACATTTTTTTGTATTTTTTGGGTCATTCTAACCAAAAAATGTTAATACAAGTTTTTTCGTAGTTTTCGAGATAAACGCGGTTGAACTTTCAAAAAATCGAAAAATTGCAATTTTTGAACCCGAATAACCTTTGAATAAAAAATAAAATAGCAATTCTGCTTACCGCCTTTAAAAGTTTGAGTCAAATTATATCTGTTTTGAATATTTGCATTGCTAAAAATTTATTTTTTGATTGTTAAAAAAAGCTATAAACAAATAGTGTTTCCCGTGCCTAATACATGCGTTTTAATGCATGCTACGTAGAAATAGCGCTTGCACTTTTACCTCTTCTACCTACTCGTTCGATTTTAAATGAGAAATCATTGAAAACATCACTCAAGCACTAGGTGTTTACAGCTTTTTTTAACAATAAAATAATAAATTTTTAGCAATACAAATAATTAAAACCGATATAATTTGACTTAAACTTTCAAATGCGGTAAGCAGAATTGCTATTTTATTTTTAATCAAAAGTTATTCGGGTTCAAAAATTGCAATTTTTCGATTTTTTGAAAGTTTAACCGCGTTTATCTCGAAAACTATGCATCCTACGAAAAAATTTGTAGGAACATTTTTTGGTTAGAATGGCCCGAAAAATACAAAAAAATGTTTTGTTTTGCGAGAAATCGCTGTTATGTGATTCCTCAACTTCTTGGTTTATAAAAATCTTATCGACATGCGGATCAACTGTTACCCAAAAAATTCGTGTTCTACAGGTCAAAATACATAAAAAAAACTTGGGTAAGTCCATCTGAATACAGGAGGCCGTTGTATTCCTCCTGGCGACAGGACTAAGGGCTAATCTGCGAAAAAACGTCTATTTTTGGATGTGGGAGGTGGCATTCGGATTTTTGCCGATAAAGTTAGGTGACAACTTCAATAATAATAATTATAATATTTAAAAATTTCGAAAAACATCGATTTTTTTTCTACTTTTTTTGCTTATAACTTTATTCGCTTTGAAAGAAAGTCGAACAAGCTTTGAAAGTAAGAAATAAAATAAAGATAATTAAATTTTGTATGATATACGACTGCTTAAAAATGTCTTAAAGTATTACCCTTTCTGCAATATAGCAATAAATACAAAATAAGGGGGCAAAATAAGCCTGTTGTTATTCAAAGTTTTTTAACCACTTCTGTGGCACTTAGAACCTTAGTAATTCGCTCAGAAAATTATTAAGTATAGCTTACTTAAGCCGTCTGCCAAATTTCATTAAAATCGACCTAATAGATTTTGCATAATAAATCTGCAATCTAAATTTTTTTTTAAAAGTTCAATTTTTTTAAAATTTTTCTAAACAAAAAGTAGATCATTTAGAAATTGGCTAATTTTTTTAAATATAAAGTGGCGCTCTACCTATCCAATACACTTTACAGAATTAAAATCGGATTATTTAAGCGGCCTCAGCAATGCCTTAAAATTATAAATAGTTTTTTGGCTTATAAACAAATAGCTTTGTTTAACAATAAAAAAATTAATTTGTATCAATGCAGATAATCAAAACCGGTATAATTTGACTTAAGCTTTCAAATGCTGTAAGCAAAATTACTATTTTATTTTTTAATAAAAAGTTATTCGGGTTCAAAAATTGCAATTTTTCGATTTTTTTACAGTTCAACCGCGTTTATCTTGAAAACTATGCATCCTACGAAAAAACTTGTAAGAACATTTTTTGCTTAGAATTACTCAAGAAATACAAAAAATGTTTTGTTTTACGAAAAATCGCTGTTATGTAATTCCTCAAGTTCTTTAAGTCAAAAAAAAATTGTTTATAACTTTGAAACATTGTTGAGGCTGCTTAAATAATCCGATTTTAATTCTGTACGGTGTATTAGATAGATAGAGCGCCTGTTTATATGTTAAAAAATTAACAACCTTTTAAATGCTCTACTTCTTTTTTCAGAAAGTTTTTAAACTTAAAAAAAAATTAGATTGCAAAATTATTATGCAAAATCTGTTAGGTCGATTTTAATGAAATTTGGTGGACGGTTTAAGTATGTTATAAAATTTTTTTAAGCGAATTACGAAGGTTCTAAGTGGTTGAAAGTGGTTGAAAAACATTTAACAAAAACAGGCTTATTTTGCCCCCTTATTTTGTATTTATTGCTATTTTGCAGAAATGGCAATAATTTAAGACATTTTTAACCAGTTGTATATTATACAAAATTTAATTAACTTTATTTTATTTCTATACGACTTTGTTTCAAAATAAATCGTTTTAAAGTTATAAGCATAGTTAGTAGAAAAAATTCGATGTTTTCGAAATTTTTAAATATTTTAATTTTTTTATTATTGTTCCGGTCATATTTGAGAAGAAGCATAAGTCAATTATAATTATTGAAGTTGTCACCCAGCTTCATCTGCAAAAATCCGAATGCCACCTCTTACATCCACCTCAAAACAGATCTGCCCTGGTCTATTGTGGCATTTTTGTAATTATTAACTATTTAGATGGGAAATGAGCCACAATTAAATTGAAAAAAATAATTTTATTAACGTTTCTACGCCCAAATCGGGTATCGTTGTCAAAATATAAAATACTACTAAATTAAACAAAAATTTTGTTGGTTAGTAAAAAATTCTTCTAATAATTTATTTAATCTGACTCATTAATATCGGCAATTCAGATATATATTATTCATTTTAAAGTAGATGACTTTAAAATGATATTGCCAATATTTATGAGTTGCGTTCCTGGGACGACTTTACTGAAAGATAGTTCATTCGATTGCATAGTCCATGTGGTCAGACCGCTCCCGTCTGAAAAACATTTCTAATTCGGTTTCTCTCCGGATTCATATTCAAAAATGTCCCCTTTAAACAAATCTGAAGGGTGCCGGACGGAATTTTTGGGCAGAAATTGTTTAAACAATTTTTTTTAAACAAATACGTAAGATCACCTTTTATTGCTCCAAAAAATATATTTTTAGGTTTTTGGGTCATTCTAAACAAGAAAGGTATTTTGTGATTTTTCTCAAGAATTGACAGTTTTTGAGTTATAGGCGATTTAAAATCTAAAATATGCGAAAATACGCATTTTCGAGGCTTAAAAACTCATATTTAAATTAGTATTTTTAAGGGTGTCAATAACTTGGATTAAAGTTTAAACATTCCTTTTCAAGATTCCGAAGAGTGATCGGGTCTAACTTCCATTTAGGCCGTAGTTTTTTAATTGTTAATTATGCGTGTCCATCCGGTTTTTTTGCCGGTGCGGCGACCACTATTTTCAAAAATCTCCTATATTTCTCCGAAAAATAGTTTTTCTAGATTCTTTGGGACATTCTAAATAAAATAAGTTTCTTGACATTTTTCTCAAAAGTTAATAGTTTTAAAGTTATAAGCGATTTAAAATCCGAAAAATGACAAAAAACACATTTTCGCATTTTAAATCGCTTATAACTTTAAAACTAGTAACTTTTGAGAAAATTTCAAGAAACTTATTTTATGTAGAATGTCCCAAAGAATCTAGAAAAAATATTTTTCGGAGGAAAATAGGAGATTTTTGAAATAGAGCGCGCCGCACCGACCAAAAAATCGGATGGACATGCGTAATTAACAATTAAAAACTACGGTCTAAATTGAAGTCAGACCCGATCACTCTTCGAAATCTTGAAAAGGAATGTTTAAGCTTTAATCCAACTTATTGGCACCCTTAAAAATACTAATTTAAATATGAGTTTTTAAGCCTCGAAAATGCGTATTCTCGCATTTTTTAGATTTTAAATCGCCTATAACTCGAAAACTGTCATAATTTGAGAAAAATCACAAGATACCTTTCTTGTTTAGAATGACCCAAAAAACCTAAAAATATATTTTTTGGAGCAATAAAAGGTGATCTTATGTATTTGTTTAAAAAAATTGTTTAAACAATTTCTGCCCAAAAATTCATTCCGGCACCCTTTAGATTTGTTTAAAGGGGACATTTTTGAATATGAATCCGCAGAGAAACCGAATTGGAAATGTTTTTCAGACGGGAGCGGTCTCACCACATGGACTAACATGAAATTAACCCCAACTCAAGAATATCCGCCACAAAAAAATCATAGCATGTGATCTGTCTTTAAAAAGACAACCAAATGCAACGGTGACAGTAAAATTCTCGCGTTAGAGATTTCATAGTAAATCACGAGGGAAAACCAGGAAAAAACTTCGTGATATTATCCCGACATCGTAAGTATTTGGTCTTACATTTAGTTTACTCTCAAAACTAATACCAAATTCTGAGTTTAATATATAATATATGTTTTTTAAATTATAAATAATATTCATAATACACAGATATATAAGTAATATTAAAATATAAAATTTGTACTAACTCGATATGTTATTGACTTACTAATCGTGGTATTTTCTTTCTATTGACTTCCTCTTTCAGTATGGGTAACCACATCCTACTGCATTCTACCGAGGAATTTGCGACACAATTGGTTTCGCCATTGGTGTCACAATTGGTTTGCGCCACTGAGTGGCCTGGAAGTGTTCACGAGTACAGAATTTGGAAACAAAGTTCGATTTATCAAATTATACATACAGGTTTAGAGGCACTTTTGCCTTCTTAGAGATAGTGGATATGAAATTCCTCCATGGTTACTATGCCCATTCAAAAACCCCCAAAACAGAAGCGAGGAATTATTTAATATCACTCATTCTAGATAATTATAATTGACAGAGTCTATAATGAAGAGTTTTCCGTCAAAGGTTGGAGAATAAGAGAAAGGATATCAGCTAATTCATCCAATTATTGGAAGACGTTTCGTGTTTCGTGTACTAATCAGTATACATTTTCAGTTCATCTTATAAATAACATCACAAGACAATATTAAAAGTAAACACTTACAAACAAGACACTGACAAGTGACAAGTATATTTTTAATTAGAATGTTCTCCCGTATTTCCCTTACCAGAAAAAACTTATTTTTATTCAAATATAAAAAATATATAATATCTTATCCTTATAAGTATTAGCTTTTGTTTAAAAGTTCCTATCTCTAAGGCAACACTTATTTTTATTCAATATACCCATAAGGTCAAAATTCATAATACAGTATTTCCCTGTAAGTTGTATCCATATGGAAAACTTTTTTATTATTAATTTTACGAAAAAAAGTTATTCTTCATAAAAAGCTCTGCATGGTCCAAAACCTAAGATTTAACCATCAAATATCAATTTTTTTAAATATTATACGAGGTATGTCAACAAGTTTAAATTTCACTCAAGAGTAAAGTAGCTTTATTTTTCACAATATTGAAAATTGCTATTATGAAAAGTTGTTTGGAATTAAAAACTATATTCTAGCATGCATTTACATCCATCTAATTGAAAAGTTTTTTTTAGAAAAATTATGGATAACTAACATTATTTTCAGTTATTTCAATTCAGATAACTCTTTTATTATTAATTTTACGAAAAAAAAAGTAATTCTTAATAAAAAGTTCTGCATGGTCTAAAACCTAAAATACAACAATATTTGCGAAAAACCGTATAAAAACGTATTTTCTTTTTGTTGAAAAATTAACATGTTCACTCGCAAATAAGTCGGAACGATTGACTTTGGTGAAAAAACTCTATAGAACAAAAACTGCTTATAATTAGTAAGATTGTCCACTTCCGGACTTATTTTGAATGTATGTTTTTTCACCCCCGAGAAAGAGTGTTTCTCCTTGTACTTCTTATTTTATTAGCATCTATATTCGTTGCCCATCAAACGAATATAGTAAAGCACACATCGGCAAAATATCACTTTTTTTTTCTTTGGCATGTGTGTATGCCAAATTTCAAGTCAATCGATTCAAGTTCAAGCGATTCTTTAAAATTTACAGCAAAAACATAGAGTAAATGACTATGCTATCGAAGAATATTCTCAGCATTAACATTACAAGAGAGTGAGAATAAATTGACAATAATGCGACACTTTCTGAAAAACTTGTTGCTTGGCAATTGACACGAGAGCCCGGAAAGCTCGAGTGACTATTGCCGAATGGAAACAAGTTTGAGAACAAAATTGGAGCATTATTTTCCTAATTACTCTTACTATTGTCTGATATTCGACAGATTATTTTTTAATACTTACATATAAAACATTCAGTGACATTTAACCCAATTAATGTGACACACATTTTGTAACTTGTCAAAGTTAACAGCACAGTTTAGCAAATATTCAGATGAAAATATCAATGACATATTAGATAAAATTATTTATAAATACAGTTTTATTTATAAAATAATCTTACCGAAGTACACTCGAGCGCTAAAAATTGCCAATTTTTATTGTTCTCGTGACAATTTCACATTATATGTGGTTCATTTTCTTAAATGTGACAGTTGTCAAAACTCTTGTAATTAAACAGAAACAAACTACTTACCTAAAAATTATTCACACCATAATAATGTAAGGTAGAATATTCCCGGTATAATAATAATCTAATTGAACATAATTAAACACGTGATGAAAAATCTTAATATACGATTTGAAGTTCAAATCATTAAAACATAATCATTGGAAAATTATTTATTTGGTAATAAAATAATAGGGAACTTGTACATTTTTTTATTACATAATAATGTTCAGTTTTGTATAAAAATGAGATTTCCAAAATTTCACGCTTCAAAAACTCATAACTTTTTTTTTGTGACTTTAGCACTTACCTATTTAGCCAGATACAACTTGATAATAATTAATACTAATACAAAAAAACTATTAAACCTAATACAAATTATTAAAAAGAAAAACATATTATTTTAATTTACTTAATATTAAATAAAAAAGTGTCTATCTATACCTACTATTGCAAACAGATCAAATTAGTCAAAAGAAAAAAAAACCTCTTAAAAATTCCTAAAAGACATTACTATAAATAGGGAAAAGGAAGGAAAATAAACAATTGGGTAAAAAAAAAGGTTAACGAGATTGGCTAAAATTGATTACAGACATACATTTTTGTACTATGTATAAATTTGATTAGACAATCATATACTCTTTTGTCATTAGTAGCCAATAGGTTATTTATTTGGTACGGAGGAAATATTTGCAGCGTTTGCAAGCTGCTTAAAAGAGTTCCTTAAATTCTTAAAATTTCACGCTTCAAAAACTCATAATAACTTAGAAGTACAAATTTAAAGTCTTCGGTATCTTAAAATAGGTCAAACGGCCCGTGACGTCACTCAGTTTAACTATATGGTTCCGTTTATGGTTATAATTAGGTATATTCTTCTTCTTCTTCTTTAGTTTATTGGCCTCCATCTATTTTGGTATACCTCGTCGCGAAATAAAGGCAAAATTTTTATATTCTATTAACATTTATCGTATGTCATTGTAATAATATATACCAGTTTGTTGACATTGGGGTTTGATATAGTTATTGAAGGAAAGGAAAGAAGGTTTACTACGGAAAATAAAACCATTTTGTAAAAGTACAGTTTTCTATGAATAGTTCAAACGATCAAAACACTTGTAACGTCAAATAAATGTATTTTCTACTGACGTTTATAACGTCTAATTTAAAATTCTGTTTACTTTGTTGGAAAAATGTAAATGTACCGGGTGTCCCAATAAGAATGGCTCTCGGCCATATCTCAGGAACCGTTTATAGTAGAGCTTTGAAATAAAAAATTTTATAACAAAAGTTGCCTCAGGAAAAGCCTGAAAATTATTTTCATAATTGTGGGTCCACCGCTAGAGGGCGTAATTGAATATCAAAAATAAAAAAATCTAAATTTTACAAAATTTTCCTAATGAAGGGGCACTGGAAATCCGATTATTGTATTCTTCATCAAATTCTGCGCATATTTGATTTAACAAGTTTAACTCTATCTTTGCAAATAAGAGGGGGGGGTGAGTGGGAACCTTGTTATGAAAAAATGGCTGTAAGTCCGGTTCTGCTAAATCAAATTTTGAAAACTGGGTCTTGTTGAAGACAGATCTTTTTCTTCAATGTAAGCGTGATAATTTTGAACCATCGTAATAAGTAATAAGCCATCTGGGAGGCGTTATTTAATTTTTTTCAGAAATCTAGTTTTCTTTGGAAAATATTAAATACAAGTATGCATTTTTAATCATACTTTATAAAATAAGATTAAATTAGCAATAGAATAGCGAAAACCGCATGTCGATACCTTTTTTCTATCTCAAGATATCTCGAGAAACGTGTAAATTTTATACATAACTGTTACTATCACCGGTAAACTAAGTTAATGAAAAGTAGTGTGCTGTGGAAACAAACAAAATAACATTTTCCAGATGTCAACGTATAAAAATATAATTAATTAAAACAACAATATAAAGAGAAACAATACTATTAAAATTAAATATATCACAGAACAAAAAGAACTACTTAGTGACGATCTAAATATTCAAATTGTTACCCATCATACACTACTCTAGAATACATTATCCAGAGAATACTAAACGCCATTCAAAGCATATCGAGAGCAGAAACTGAGACTGCTGTTCAATCTACTCTTGAAAGAATAAATGTTTGCAACGAAAATGATGGGCAAAAATTTGAACCTTTATGTCATCACTAAATAGTTGTTTTTATTTCTTTGTAATAGGGCTTTTCAACGCTTCTCATTTGTTTCGAGCCTCTGTCATATGCCGTATAATCCGTGTATAATATTAAGAGATATGAACGAGGCTCGAAACAAATGAGAAGCGTTGAAAAGACCTAATATACGTTGACAGCTGGAAAATGTTTCTTTGTTGTTTCCATAGCACACTACTTTTAATGAATTTCGTTTACCTGTGACAGTAACAGTTATGTTTTTAAATTTACACGTTTTGTAAGATATCTCGAGATAGAAAAAAGGTATTAACATGCGGTTTTCGCTATTCTGTTGCTAATTTTGTCTAATTTTGTAATATGGTATTAAAAATGCATGTTTGTATTTAATATTTTCCAAGGAACACTAGATTTCTGAAAAAACTTAAATAACGCCTTCTAGCTGGCATATTACTCAGTAAGTTGGTTCGAAATCATAACTTTTACATTGACGAAAAAGATCTATATTCAACAAGACCAAGTTTGCAAAATTTGATTAAGCAGAAGCGGACTCACAGCCAGTTTTTCATAACAAGGTTCCCACTCACCCCCACCTCTTATTTCCAAAGGTAGACCTAAACTTGTCAAATCAAATATGCGTAGAATTTTATGAAGAATAAGACGATCGGATTTCCAGTGTCCCTTCATTAGGAAAATTTTGTAAAATTTAGATTTTTTAATTTTTGATATTCAATTACGCCCTCTAGCGGTGGTCTCACAATTATGAAAATAATTTCCAGGCTTTTCCTGAGACAACTTTTGTTATAAAATTTTTTATTTCAAAGCTCTACTATAAACGGTTCCTGAGATATGGCCAAGAGACATTCTTATTGGGACACCCGGCACAAACGAATGACGTCACGACGCGTTTTAGGCCACCTGTTTTAATTTGAATTTTAAATTGCCTTTGGGGGCCAAACAAAAGACCTACAAAAAATTTTTATCTGATACATGTTTTAAATTAAGTTCTGTTGTGATTTATAACATTTTTTTAGAATTTAAAAATTTATGCAAGTTCCCTATTATTACTATATTGTAGGATAAGTTGAAATTTTGAAATAAGTGAAAAAATAAAAATATATTTTGTAGGTTTCGTTGAGGAGCTAGATCACGAAATGGATTACCTAGCATTTTTTGAAATGACAGTTTTTAAGCATTTCATGGGATTTGTCGACTACAGCCTTATTAGTTGTAACTATATATTGCACTCAGATGCTCTGAAGACAATTCTAAACTATCCAAAGGATTATAGATTTGATTTGATTATATTTGACAACACCTGCGGTCCATGTACTTTGCCCTTAATTCAAAGATTCCACTATCCTCCTGCAGTGGAAGTAACAGCTTTTCTACTACCTCAGATTGTTTCGGAAAATTTTGGAAACAATGTGGCGTTATCCTATATTCCATATTCTTTAGCAGAATTCGGCAAAGTGACTACTTTCCTTCAGCGACTCAAAAATTTCTATTGGATAAGAGCTGAGGGCCTAGTAAGAAAATATTATTTAAACAACGTTGTCGAGGGTAAGTTTATAATTTTATTTTAATCCACCGTCAAAATCCCTTTTTAGCTACGGCTCATATTAAACTTTCATTAAGAGTCTTCATGTACTGGGAACATAATATGCAAAATACCGGGTGTCCACTTATATTTTCCCCCATTTTAACTGCCTATAACTTCTAAACGGCTTAAGATAGAAATATGCGGTTTTCGCTGAAATGTTTTATTTTAGTAAAAGGTTTGTCTGAATGGATTGAATTTTTTATATCACTTTCAAATACGAAAAAAAATGGCGGATTTTTGAAAAAAACGTTGTTGACTTTTTTTAATGGAACACCCAGTATATTTTTCCACAAATTGAAAGAAAGGTCATTCACCTATCCAGCGATATAACGTTTTTCAAAATCGGTTGTCAAATCACTAAGTAATTAATTTTTAAAATGAGAGGTGCAACGTGGATTTCACATACCTAAATAACATAACTACTATATAAGCTATATATAGGGTGAGGCAGATAACTGGCCTATTAGAAATATATCGAGAACTAAAGGTAACAGAATCATAAAAATTGGAATAAAGGGGTTTTAAGGGATGATCTTTTAAATGAAAATATTTTCATCTCTTTGCAACTTCCGGTTATACCGGACTTAGGTTAGTTATAACTTGGTTTTTTTAAATGGGACACCCTGTATATTTTTACATTTTTGGATTTTCCTCAATATCTTCTTTCTTAAAATATGAGATTTTGTAATACTATATAGGGTATTTTAAAAGATATTTACGTTTTTTTATTAATTTCGTAGCAAAATTCACACCCTGTAGAATTGTAATAGTTTGACATTAAAAACTCTGATTACGTTTAAGTGATTTCTAATATAGTCTATTATTGTTAAGAATCATTAGTATAGCTTATTTTGAAATTTTAGTATACAGGGTTGGTCGAAACTCAGAATGAATATTTTCTGAGTTTTCTTAAATAGAAAACCCTGTATTTTAGTATTGTAATGAAATGATATTTCATAGTACTTTTTTATTTTATAAGTATTCCATATATCTAACTGCTTTAATTTGTGAGTTATTGGTGATTAAAGCTAAACATTAACTGCAACAAAAAATACGTAAAATTTTATTAGGTTGGCCGTGAAAATAATTAATTACAAAAAAATTTTTCAAAAATAAATACATATTAATCCAGACTGATCCTTAAAATTACCAATAATGGTTTAGCTATCAAAATACCTACGTAGTTAAGATTGTTGGTGCGACTAACAATTAAGCACAAATTAAAGCAGTTAGGTATAGGGAATGCTTAAGAAATAAAAAAGTACCATAAAATATCATTTTATTACAATACTAAAATACAGGGTGTTCCATTTAAGAAAACTCAGAAAATACTCATTCCGAGTTTCGACCAACCCTGTATACTAAAATTAAAAATTTAGCTATACTAGTGGTTCTTAACAATAGTAGACTATATTAAAAATCATTTGAACGTAAGTAGAGTTTTAGTTGTCAAACTACTACAATTCTACAGGGTGTGAACATTGCTACGAAATTAATAAAAAAACGTAATTATCCTTTAAAATACCCTGTATAACATTACAAATCGTCATATTTTAAGAAATAAGACATCGAAGAGAATCCAAAAATGTAAAAATATACAGGGTGTCCCATTTAAAAAAACGAAGTTATAAGCAACTTCCGGTATAACCGGAAGTTGCAAAGAGATGAAAATATTTTCATTTAATAGATCATCCTTCAAAACCCCTGTATTCCAATTTTCATGATTCTGTTGATTTTAGTTCTCGAGATACTTCTAATAGGCCAGTTATCTGCCTCACCCTGGTATAACCGGAAGTTGCAAAGAGATGAAAATATTTTCATTTAATAGATCATCCTTCAAAACCCCTGTATTCCAATTTTCATGATTCTGTTGATTTTAGTTCTCGAGATACTTCTAATAGGCCAGTTATCTGCCTCACCCTGGTATAACCGGAAGTTGCAAAGAGATGAAAATATTTTCATTTAATAGATCATCCTTCAAAACCACTGTATTCCAATTTTCATGATTCTGTTGATTTTAGTTCTCGAGATACTTCTAATAGGCCAGTTATCTGCCTCACCCTGTATAAGCAAAATGATATTGTTATGTGATTTCCACATTGCATCTCTCATTTTAAAAATTAATTGCGCAGTCATTTAACAACCGATTTAAAAAAAATTATATCGCTGGATAGGTAAATGACCGTTTTTTCAAGTTACAAAAAAATATATTGGGTGTTTTAATATAAAGAGTTAACAAAGTTTTTTTTCAAAAATCCGCCATTTTTTAATTAAAAGCAATATAAAAAATGGTCTTTTACCTAAAAAATTTAAAAAACGGTCATTTACCTATCCAGCGATATAAAATTTTTTAAAATCGGTTGTCAAATGAGCAATTAATTTTTAAAATGGGAAATGCAATCTGGAAATCACATAATATCAATAATTTGCTTAGTATGTTATTTAGGTATGTGATATCCACGTTGCACCTTTCATTTTAAAAATTAATTACTCAGTAATTTGACAACCGATTTTTAAAAACTTTATATCGCTGGATAGGTGAATGTCCTTTCTTTCAATTTACAGAAAAATATACTGGGTGTTCCATTAAAAAAAGTCAACAACGTTTTTTTCAAAAATCCGCCATTTTTTTTCGTATTTGAAAGCGACATAAAGAATTCAATCCATTGAGACAAAACTTTTACTAAAATAAAACATTTCAGCGAAAACCGCATATTTGTACCTTGAGCCGTTTAGAAGTTATAGGCAGTTAAAATGTGGGAAAATATAAGTGGACACCCGGTATTGTAGATACAATCGTGATGATTTGTTTTAAACAAGCAATTGGACTTTCTAGGGATTCACCCAAAGTGACCAGAAAACTCTTTAAAAGTAGAACCGGAAGTCGACATTTGAACACTTAGTACTCTTTCATACTAAGACACTGGTGTATGACACCAGCATTGTTGATCCACTAAAATCAGCCAGACACTCAAAAGTGGCTCGTCTGTAGTCGCTCATTTAAAACAATGCTTTGCTGCAATTTTTAAGACACAGTGTCTTAGTCTGAAAGGGTAGTTGTGTCGATTTCTATACGAATTCACGAATTTTGTGTCATTTTTGCCAAATTCCCGGTCATAACCTTTTAACTGGAAATGACAGCAAAACCGAAACTAATGACCAGTTGCACCAACAAATAAACAATTGATTTGGATTGCCCGTTTATTTTAAAATATAATTGTCAAAAAACTATCAAACAAAAAACAGAAATTTTAACGATTTTTCAAAAAAATATTAAATTTTAACAGTTTTCTAAAGAAAAGAAAAGTGTTCTGTTACTATATCTGATGGTAAAAAATTTAATATTTTTCGGAAGAATCGTTAAAATTTCTGTTTTTAATTTGTCCCACTCTATTTCGCCCACGAAACTCCAATCTCATTTAGAGCTACATATCTTTTGAATTTTATGGTGTTTCATCGAAACGATTTCTCTGGTAAAGGTGACGTTTAAAACATCAATTTAGTAAACTACCCAGTTATAAATATTAGCCAGGGAGGTAGTGTCAAATTTTACCGAAGCATTTTAGCATGGCTGGTTTCTTATTATTTAGGTAGGTGCTCCAAAGCTTATTAACAAATGATGTGTCAGCTGGCCCAAAACCGGGGATTTTAGTCAAGAAAAGGTAAATATGAAAGTTGATGGACCAACGCTACAGCTTAAATGTCAAATATTTATATACGTTACTCAGAACATTTAATGGACTTGCTTACTTGGCGCCTACCTTTCACTAAGGAGATCGGGGTTCAAATCCTGGCGCGGAAAATTCTTTTTGTTTTTTAAATTGACATTTATTTTGAAAAATATTTATTTTTATAATACCACGTTTTTATTATTTATACGAGACAATATAAAAAAATCTGTATGTCTTTTATAGAATTATGCATAGAACTTATGAAATAGCATAATATATACATTTGATGATAAATATTATGATTCACCTTAATAAGCAAAATTACTGTACATGAACCCCTGAAGCTTCCTGAGTTAGTACGACCAATCTAAGTGAAAAGGGGGGTTGGCCTCCCCACCCCACCCCCCTCCTGACATTTTTTATCTTTTTAGACAAACTGTTTTTTGTATATTAAATTTTATATATATTATAGAGAATAGGTTGGTGATAGAAACATGGGGGTTGGTGATAGAAAAGTGAAAATTTAGGGTTGTATCTTTCGGTTCTACAACATATAAAATTAAGAAAAAACAGTGTGTCCAAAAAAATAACAAATAATATCTCCCTTTTCACTTAGATTGTTGGTCTTACCAACTCAGGAACCTTCAGGGGTTCATGTAAACACATTTGCTTATTAAGATCAATCATAATATGACAAAAAATGCATAGTTTGCGATTCTATAAAAGACATACAGATTTTTTTATATTGTCTCATATAAATAATAAAAACGTGGTATTAGAAAAATAAATATTTTTCAAAATAAAATGTCATTTTAAAATACAAAAAGAATTTTCCGCGCCAGGATTTGAACCCCGATCTCCTGAGTGAAAGGTAGGCGCCAAGTAAGCAAGTCCATTAAATGTTCTGAGTAACGTATATAATTATTTGACATTTAAGCTCTAGCGTTGGTCCATCAACTTTCATGTTTTACTTTTTCTTGACTAAAATCCCCGGTTTTGGGCCAGCTGACACATCATTTCTTAATAAGCTTTGGAGCACCTACCTAAATAATAAGAAACCAGCCATGCTAAAATGCTCCGGTCAAATTTGACACTACCTCCCTATGTCTGTTAGGCCATCCGCACACACAGCTACTAAAAAGAAACCAGTTGGTAACCACAGTTACCAATCAGTTACTTAGTAGTCACTTCCCATGTATTTTAATGAGTGTCCGCACACAGCGCTACTAGTTAGCAGCCGGTCTATAATGCGGGAGTGATCAGTCGACAACGGACTGGACATGCAGGTCACTTGGGGACTAGTTTCCAGCCTTTTGTGATATTTAAGGCCTTTCGTACACATAGCTAATAAAAAGAAACTAAACTATAGTTGGTAACTAGAATTATCAACTGGTTATCAACTATGGCTCGCACACTACGCTACTGAAAATTAATAAAACGAGTCACTTCTTGAATTTTTGTAATTAACTAGTTTTTGATGGGAAATAAGCCAAAATTTTACTAAAAAATGATTTTATTAACGTTTCGACGTCCAAATCAGATGCCGTTGTCAAAATACAAAAAATAAAAAAAAATACATGAATTAAACAAAAATGTTGTTGCTTAGTAAAAAGTTATTCTAATAATGTATTTAATCTGACTTATTTATATCGGCAATTCAGACATATATTATACATTTTAAAGTAGAAGACTTTAAAATGATATTGTTGTTATTATTTAGTGTCACCGTTGCATGTAGTTGTATTTTTAAAGACAGATCACATGTTATGATTTTTTGTTCAAAACTAGTCTATTAAGTTTATATAGGCACGGATGTTTTCCACTTCTTGCACTAATTTTATATTAAACGACTGTTCCGCCAATTTCGCGTGTAAGGATCCCCCAAACCGACGCGAAAGTTTTGCGACGCGAATTTTCCGTAGCGGAACATTCGCAGGCGGAGCGGTAGCGGACAAGGGTTCCCCATATTGACGCGAAAGCCGACGCGACTATTCGCCATACAAATGTGAACAAATTATATTTTTAAATCGGCCAACAGGTTTAGGAAATACAAGACATCAAAAATGACCAAATTTTTAAGTGGGCGTAATCTCTATGCACGCAAATTAATAATAATATTATAATATATAATGAAAATTTATCATTTTCTCCTCTGACCCTATACTATTCCAGACTTTATCCTTTTTTCTTATATTTTTATAATTTTCGTCCGTTAAATCATATATTATAGGATATTGTTTAACAATTGCAATGAGTTTTTCTGTAACAACCATTTTAAAACACGCGAAACTACAACGGTAGCGGAAAAAACCGTGCATGCAGCGATTCATGAAAGGAACGCTGTTCTGCCGCGACCGTTGCGGATTCCGCGCAAAGTGGTCTGAACACGTTCATAATCCGCCGTGCCTATCGATTCGCCGCGATTCCGCGTAGGTTGCGGTTGCGAAAGTGTCGCGTTGGTTTGGGGGATCCTTAAACTTTAATAAAATATCGCAAAAGGCTGGAAACTAGTCCCCAAGCGACCTGCATGTTCAGTCCGCTGTCGACTGATCACTCTCGCAGCTAACTAGTAGCGCTGTGACTACTAAGCATGGGCAGTGACTACTAAGTAACTGATTGGTAACTAAAGTTACCAACCGGTTTCTTTTTAGTAGCTGTGTGTGCGGATGGCCTTATTAGTTTAACACGCGAAATTGTCGGAAGATTCGTTTAATATAAAATTAGTGCAAGAAGTGGAAAGCATCCGTGCTTATATAAACTTAATTAACTAGTGTTGATGGGAAATAAGCCACAATTTTACTAAAAAATGATTTTATTAACGTTTCGACCTCCAAATCGGATGCTGTTGTCTAAATATAAAAAATATTAATGAATTAAACAAAAATGTTGTTGCTTAGTAAAAAATTCTTCTAATAATTTATTTAATCTGACTCATTTATATCGGCAATTCAGACATATATATTATACATTTTAAGAAGACTTTAAAATGATATTGCCAATATTTATGAGTTGCGTTCCTGGAACGACTTTACTAAAATATAGTTCATTCGATTACATGAAATCAACCCCAACTCAAGAATATCCGTCACAAAAAAATCATAACATGTGATCTGTCTTTAAAAATACAACTACATGCAACGGTGACACTAAATAATAACAACAATATCATTTTAAAGTCTTCTACTTTAAATTGTATAATATATGTCTGAATGGCCGATATAAATGACTCAGATTAAATACATTATTAGATATAAAAGAATTTTTTACTAAGCAACAACATTTTTGTTTAATTCATTAATATTTTTTGTATTTTGACAACGGCATCCGATTTGGACGTTGAAACGTTAATAAAATCATTTTTTAGTAAAATTGTGACTTATTTCCCATCAAAAACTAGTTAATTACAAAAATTCTACAAGAAAATAGCTTCAGAACAACATATATAAACTTAAACTCCGCCTAACAAAGCTACTCAGTACAAAGTACAGTCAAGAAGTGATTCGTTTTATTAATTTTCAGTAGCGTAGTGTGCGAGCCATAGTTGATAACCAGTTGATAATTCTAGTTACCGACTAGTTTAGTTTCTTTTTAGTAGCTGTGTGTGCGAAGCAAAAGGGTAAACCATTCTATTTTTTATAATAAAAATGGTTATGTGCTTTGCCCCGGACTATAAACACTATAATGAAAGATGGTTATGTAGATTCTTTATGTTTACCAAGGATCTGGTTGAAAAAAGAGGTAGATTTCATTACTAAAGTAAGAAAATATACTGAAGGTAAAGAACTGAATTTATCCGTTTGTTACTATTGATTCACAGACGGAAAGATAGGGAACCATCTGTCTATTCTTTAGTTTGCTCGTGCCACTTTGTAAATTCTGACCAATAAAATGGCCCAACAATTTTAGAGCATAACAAGCCAAAGTCAAATAGTCTACTGAGACTTATAGCCGACATCTAGTGTACTTTTCACATTTTGAATTTGTGTTTTCTTTCAGGTCAAGCAAAAGAAATATTTGGAAAACAAATGGACTCTTTAGATTCCCTTGAAAATCATATTTCTTTACTTTTGTGTAATTTAATGCAAGGTTTTAACCATCCACAACCTCTAACTCCAAACATAATTCCAGTAGGTGGCTTGCACATCAAACCAGCAAAAAAACTGCCAGAGGTAAGCAATCAAAAAATATGGCGAAAAGGTCTACACACGCTCTGACCAAACCTCCTAACACGACAGAATTCCTCGACCATTCTTGCCGGTGTCAGCTCTACATACGTCCCGACCAAACTATCTGACAAAACGTAATATTATTATTTTACTATTTTTTGTCTAAACATAATGTTTGCAAGCCGTATTTTTTTTAATTTCTAACGTCATAATTGGGAGTACGAAAAGTGCAACGTTTTCAAACATACAGTTCTTCTTCTTCTTCTTCCTCTTTATAAGCAATTCTGCTTGTTCATTGGCGGATTGATACCTCTATGGAAGGTTGTCGCTCCATCTTTTGCGCGGTCGGCCGATACTTCTTCTGCCGATTGGTGATTTATCTCGTGCTATTTTGACCACACGTGTCTCCCCCATTCTGGTTATATGGTTGTTCCATTCTTTTTTTCTATTTAGTGTCCATTCGTTTATACATTGTACGTTACATTGTCTTCTAATATCTTCGTTCCTCTTTCGATCTCTCAGTGTATTTCCTGTAATTCTTCTCAGTACTCTCATCTCTGCCGTTTCCAGTAGTCTTTGTGTTGTGGCTGTATCGGGTCTTGTTTCTGATGCATATGTCATTATTGGTCTTACACTGGCTTTATAAATTCTTGACTTCCGAAACATACAGTTTCGAGTAATAAATTTTCATAGTTAACACGTCATAAATACATCATTAAATTTTACAATCTAACCCGACCGTCAGGAAGTTGGAATAGCAAGACCACTCAACCAAATCCGTCTGCTTGACTGTCAGGATGACTCAGTTTTATCGTACAACAAGCCTACACACGTACACACGCTCCAACAGTCAGACCCAACGTTGGCAGCCCCGACAGTCAGATGGTCAGGTCATAGCGTGCAGGGACCCCGTAAGGGCTGCTGGCGCCTGTGTGCAAAAAAGGATTTTGGCGCCCTTTAGGCATTTGGGTTCATGTTTATGTATTTATTTTTTAGAAGGAAGGTCGATAGGTAGGTGCTTGAAATAAAGCAAAAAACTGAAGTTTAGAAGCAGTGGCGTGCTGGAACTTTTCAAGTGGCCCAGTGATTTTATATAAAAGCGGCCTCTATGATTTTGTAGAACGCTATGTATAAAATATTGTTGAAATGTTTTGTTAATGTCATTCGATTAGTAATTAAAAAAAATGTTTGTTACATCTAAAATTTTTTGTGAAAAAAACTTATTCGACCAGCCTCAAGAGGCCGCGGCCTCTCGGTGATTGCACCGATTCATTTATATGGCCAGCACGCCACTGTTTAGAAGGCATACTAAATTTTAATGAGTTTTCCCCGAAAAGTGCTTCATTTTTTTGGTTATTTCACGTTAAAATATTCGATTTGGAATTTGATGAATAAGAACATGTTTCTCATGAGCTCCAATTTTGCTTTTACTAGGTCTGTAGACTTCATTAATAGGGTACACCATTTTTTTCGTTTTTTATAAGCTACATTTTTGATAACAATATTTTTCAATAAAACACTTAATTTTTGAGTTATTTACGAAAAATCGTCTGAACATATGTTTTTTTTTTGTTGAGAAATAAACATTATCGCAAATAACTAAAAAGTATTGATTCAGTTACAAAACTGTATAGAACAAAAGTTGCTTAGAATTGGTCAGTTTATCCATTTCTGGACTTATTTTAAACCTACATTTTTTCACCATCGAGAAGGGATAATATTCACCCCCCAAGCAAAAGTAACCTACGACACAAATCCAACTTTGAAGTGGAGGGTAAGGGTAGAACCTTGAACCTACATCCAAATTTTCGTGCAATTCGTTGGTCAGTTGGTCACCCTGAAAATTACACGATATCGCCGTATTTCACATCCATTTACTGGGATATAGCATTGATTAATAACTACACATGGGTAGTTTATAATCAATGATTGTAGTAAGTAGCGATATTTTCTGGTTCTGAGACTTTGCTGTTGCAAATTCATCAATTACATCTCTAACGTTTATATGTACCATCAAAAATTTCTTGTTCAATTGCTAATATTGCTAGCCCAGGCAATCGTTCTTGAAACATTGTACTTACTTTACTCCTCTTGATTCCATTTGGAATATAGGACCTCTACAGTCCCCCTCCCTTCATCTCTGTTTCTGGCCAGGGCTTTCACCTCTTTCCATGTTAACCCATTGTCTTCTAGCTCTCTGGTAATATTTCTTTTTCAGGATGTCATTGGTCTGCCTTGTTTTCTTTTTCCAGTTGGTTACTTAGGGCTTGTTTGGTTATATCATCTTCATTTTTCCCTAATGTGTGTCCAATAAACTTCCATTTGCGTCTATTTATCGTTTTGGCTATCGGCTCTTGATTAGTTTTTCTCCAAAGTTCCTTGTTACTTATCCGATTTGGCAAATATATTTGCAATATTCGTCTAAGGCATATATGTATTTACAAATGTTTGAGCCTTTTGTATAATCTTTTTCTAATCATTGACCTAATGATTTTTAACTTTGAAAAAGATCGCTCCTCGGCAACTAAAGATACAGGTAATGTCAAAAGGATTCTTAGTGAAATGCTTACGTTTGGAAGGTTGAAGATTAAATTGTTTTCAAATATATGTTGTAAAATACTTAAGGGGGTCAGTATCATCAGGTAATGAAAATAACTTTTTAATTTCATTAAACAAATCATTGGAGTCTATACCTATCCTTCTTATCCTGATCTGTCAGTCATTCCTCAAGAACAAAACAACGTTTTAAAAGATCGCTGTCACTTAATTTAAATATGTTTCGTGTGTATTTATACCTAATCCTATTTAATTTCTCAACTTTTGTTTTAAAAGTAATTTTTATTTTTTTTGCAAATTATTTTTCAATGTTTGACCCTGGATTTTGGCGTCCCTAAAGAATGGCGCCCGTGTTCATTGTACACTTTGCACATATGGTAGCGGGGTCCTGAGAGCTTGTGTAGCCGTTTTTAGTATAACATATTATTGGTAATTCTAGACTACATGTCTGTTAAATGAGCCTAATTTTAAAAACAAAATATCAGTAAATCTTATGCTTAATTTTTATATAGGGTGTCCCAAAAGTAGCGGGACGGTCGAATATCTCGCGAAATATACATCGGATCAAAAAATTGAAAAATACGTTTTCAATATTTTTCAAAAATCTATCGAATCAAAAACGAAAAATCGAAAATCAAACACGATACACCCTCCACACCCTGGAGGTAAGTGGTGGTAACTTTAAAATATCACATAGGAACCCACATTTTTTATTGCAGATTCGGATTGCTTACGCAAAAATAAATACAGTCTGAAAAATGAAAGAATACCCATGAACGATCGCATCAATCACATATTATTCAGATTATTAATAATCTATCTCTCTCGTTTGTTATTTATGAAAAAAAAAACAGTAAATACAAAATATGTGATTGATGTGATCGTTCATGGGTATTCTTTCATTTTTCGAGTGTAACTTTTACTCGCTACATTTTTTTGAATTTTGGATAGATGGCGCTATAATCTGAAAAAACTATTAATCCTGATACCCAATACTACAATCACAATAAAGATGCACTAGAAATAAACAAACCAAGACAGGTTGAATGTTACGAGAAGCACTCCCAAATCGTGATTTACAATGTATATACATTGTAAATCCCAAGTCATTATTTACAAAGTTTATACATTGTAAATCATGATTAGGGATTGCTCCTCGTAACATTCAACGTGTCTTGGTTTGTTTAATTCTAGTGCATCTTATTTGTGATTTTAGTATAAATAGGTAAATTATAGAACCGGTCTAATCTCTCGAGACATACCCTTCCACATAAAAAACCAAAAATATGTTTTTAATATTTTTCAAAAACCTAACGAATAACACTAATCACGCCCCCCCCCCCACTCCATCTCGTGGAGGTAGGGTGGAGGTAATTTTAAAATCTCAAATAGGAATCCCCTTTTTTATTGCAGATTTGAATACCTCATAAAAAGTAAGTAACATCTATTCGAGACATTTTTTAGATTTTTTGGTAGCTCTAATAAATCGTATTTTTTCAGTTACAGCGCCATCTATCAACGGTTCTAAAAATGTCTCAAATAAATACCTATTCAATATTTTTTCATAAGGAATCCAAATCTACAATAAAAAATGGGGGTTCTTATTTAAGATTTTAAAATTACCCCCACCCCACCTCCATGGGATAGAGTGGGGGATTCGTGTTAATGTTATTGGATATGCTTTTGAAAAATATTAAACACGTTTTTTTGGTTTCTCATTTGGAAGAATATTTCTCAAGATATTAGCCGGTTTCTATAATTTACTTAGTATATCAGGATAAATCGTTTCTTTCGATTATAGCGCAATCTATCCACGATTCAAAATAAAGTTAATGTTAAAATGTCTCAAATAAAGGTTACTTATTTTTACGTCAGGAATCCAAATCTGCAATAAAAATGGGGATTCCTATTTAAGATTTGAAAGTTACCCCCACCCCACCTCCAGGGGGTGGAGTGGGGGGGGGCGTGTTTGGTATCATTCGATAGATTTTTGAAAAATATTGAATACGTATTTTTCAGTTTTTCCCGCTACTTTTGGGACACTCTGTATAAATAATAAGTTCATCACCTGCTTACCTACACACTGGTTAGTAAGAATTTTAAGTGTTGACAGTCACGAGTGCCCATATAAAAATATTCAGGGGGGGGCGGACCTGAAGTTGTTGCACATAATATTTTGTATATTTTGGATAATCATATATAGTTAACAGCACCCGAAAAGCTAGGGGAGCCACGGCCCTCCCTGCCCATGGGTATGGGCGCCCATGTTGACGGTATTACTTGTTTTCAGTCTGCCAGGAGAAGGTTCGTGGCCAATAAGGAGATGGCGGGGCCAAGGTTTGTTTGGACCTTTAGGGGAATTCGTGAGTAAGAAACCAGGACCCGAGAGACCTGAACCTTTATAAAGTTTACCTAGACTAATCTAGAGCAGCGTTTCCCAAACTTATTTTTCCGTGGCCCGGTTATTTTTGTTCTTATCCTTCGTGACCCACTAATTGTTGTGCATACCTACCTTGGTGTGTGTACAAGAAAACATATTTTAATATTTATTATAGTTTTATATATTTTAATAAACAATCATTAGCTCAAACAAAAATGTAACAAAACAAAATAAAAATCAAATAATTTATTAATGAGAAGTACCTATGCAGTTGTTTCTAGTTAAATAAGACCTTTGAGGTTGGAGGGAAATAGGTTAATTTTATCCTAAGGTCCGGTTCGACTTCCAAACGGTACCTATATTTATTTTTGAGGAAAACCAGTGTTAAAAACCCTGACTAACACTTATAGGTCGTAACAAAAGGAATTAGAAACTTTATCGCTTTCAAAACTATATATTTTATAAATAAAGCCAAAAATCTACCAGTAGTATTATATCAAATATATCCGAGTGCCTTATCACACGATAGTTCAATTTACTGAGTCATTATCTAAATCCGGAAGTCCTGTCTCGGATTCTGCGTCCAATGTAAATGGATTCCGTATCCATGCTTTGTTGCTGTGGATGGGGGAAAATATTTCTTCAGATTTGCCTCCAGTCCTAGCAGATGTTCCTTGAAAGCGCAGGAATCTTATCCGGCACTGAATTCAGGATATACTCTTTTTGTGGTTCTCTTGGCTTTGTAAATGCTTTGTAATTTCATGCTTCCGCGCGGCGTGTCCACAAGTTAAGTTTTTTTGTTGCAGCTTCCACCTTCTCTTGTCCTTTAAATACAGTCACATTGCTACCTTGTAATGTCATATTTAAATGGTTCAAGAAGTCAAAAATATCATAAAGATAGGCTACCTTAATTAACCAATTTACATCATGAAAACTGTATTTAAATTGAAATATTGCATCCCTAGCCGTTGGTGGATGTTGTTCTAAGAACATTTAAATTTCTTCCTTCAATTGAATAAGTATTTTTAAAACATTCCCTTTTGATAGCCAAAGCAGAGAATACTCTTGAGTTCAGTGGGCGAGATTTTATGAAGTTTATAAATTTTACACTCTTGCATAGTTTCGGTTAAAAACAGTGTCATTTTTTTGACAGCTAATTCCTCTCTGGGATACTACAATGCACTCAAACACATTCTGGTGCTACGGCTTTGATCCTCGGAAAAGCCTGGCGTCAGTCAGAGCGCGGCCTTAAACAGCAAGATATGAAACGGCGAGGTGACCCGGCATTTTGCTTTCGTGGCTCGGTACCGGGTCGCGACCCACTATTTGGGAAACGC
Organism: Diabrotica virgifera virgifera; assembly: GCF_917563875.1. Taxonomy (NCBI): domain Eukaryota; kingdom Metazoa; phylum Arthropoda; class Insecta; order Coleoptera; family Chrysomelidae; genus Diabrotica; species Diabrotica virgifera. Next base: position 140,203,784 of record NC_065443.1, read on the forward strand.
TGATCTAGAGGGTTTGGTCCCATGCAGCCGGTAATGAGTCTGCAAGATTCGTTCAGATTGACAATTATTTTCTTAGCATCCGCAGATCTCTTCCATTCCGGGCATGTGTATCCTGCCGCTGATCTTAGTACTGTGGGTCTGGCGCTCCATTTACTATTGCTAAGTTTCCTCGAGTTATTTGACGCAACCGTCTTTTTTCGGGATTTTTCAAAATGGAACCTTTAATTAGCGGTCTAGTGTGACTCCGAGGTAAATAGGCTTTTCGGTGTGTGATAGCAAGGTGTTATTTCAGGTGATGTTGAATTTCCTTTTGGCCAGTCTGGACTAAATTTGCAGAGCGCACACCTGAGTTTTGGTTGGATTTGGTGTTAGCGAATTTTCTTTATACAGGCAAAGATAAATGGAAAACTAACGCAGTTGATACCAGTACAAAGCGGAGTCAGACAAGGTGGACTCATTAAGCCCACTGCTCTTTAATATAATAATGGACGAAATAATAGAAGCAGTACGTAAAGGTCATGGTTACAGAATGGGGAACAAAGAAATCCAAATATTATGTTATGCAGACGACACCGCATTAATCGCCGAGACAGAAGACGATCTCCAAAGATTAACACACATCTTTAATACAACAGCCAAGAAATACAATATCATAATATCAGCACAAAAAACCAAATGCATGAACACATCTAAATACCCACTACGATGTAAAATCGAAATTTATGGAAAAATAATAAAGCAGGAAGCAAGGTTTAGATATCTGGGAATATACAGGGTGTCCAAAAACTCTACCGGCAAACGAAGACAGGAGATTCCTCAGATAATTTTAAAACAATTTAAGCCAATTCACCTAGTCCGAAAATGCTTCCTAAGGGAGCTAGAGCTCTTTGAAGATGGCGCCATGTAATTAGTTTCTCTTAAATACCTCCAGAACGCTTCTATCTAGAAAAACGAAAATTTGTATACATATTTACTTTCCAGAAATGTATCGATTCCATCCATTGCGAATTTCTAGTACCGGTCATAGGCGTCCGTTTTGGGTAGGGCAACGGTTATTTTATCGCATAACTTTTTTGTCTTCAACTTTTAAGTATTTTTGATACTGGATTATTAAATTGTGAGGTATTCTAGTACTAAAAGGTACTCTTACTTTAAGTCGGTAGGACACACCGTTTTCTAGAAAAATCGATTTGAATGTTTTTAGTTTTGGGAATTTGAAAAAAAAAATTGAAAAAAAATAAAAAAAAAACGATGCATTTTACCAACTTAAAGCAAGAGTAACTTTTAGTACTCGAATATCTCATAATTGAATAATCTAGTGTCAAAAATACTTAAAAATTAAAGACAATAAAGTTATGCTATAAAATAACTGTTGACCTACCCAAAACGGACGTCTATGACCGTTTCTAGAAATTCTCCATTAATGAAATCGATTAATCTCTGGAATATAAATAAATGTACCAGTGTTTATCTTTCTAAATATTTTTTTAATCTTTTTTTTTTTTTTGAAATTCAAAGAACGAAAAATTTTCAAATCGATTTTTCTAGAAAACGGTTTATTCTATCGACTTAAAGTAAGAGTACCTTTTAGTACTAGAATACCTCACAATTTAATAATTCAGAGTCAAAAATGCTTAAAAATTAAATACAAAAAAGTTAGGCGATAAAATAACCATTGCCCTACCCAAAACGGACGCCTATGACCAGTACTAGAAATTCGAAATGGATGGAATCGATTCATTTCTGGAAAGTAAATACGCATACCAATTTTCGTTTTTCTAAATAGAAGCGTTCTCGAGGTATTTAAGAAAAACTCATTACATGACGCCATGTTCAAAGAGCTCTAGCTCGCTTAGGAAGCATTTTCGGACTAGGTGAATTGGGTTAAATTGTCTTAAAATTATCTGAGGAATCTTCTGTCTTCGTTTGTCGGTAGAGTTTCTGGACACCCTGTATATAACCAGTTACGGAGATGCTGAAGAGGAAGTACGACAACAAAGCTTAAAAGCAAGTAAAGCGGCGAGATCTCTTAAACAATCTGGAAGAACAAACACCTAACACAAGACACAAAAGCAAGAATATATAAAGCAGCAATTAGACCTATATTGACATACACGGCGGAGACAAGACCTGACACATCTAAAACGAGACGACTACTATAAACAACAGAGATGAAAATACTCCGACGAATATCAGGGAAAAGTCTGTTGGATAGGGAGAGAAGCGAAAACATAAGAAGATCATGCAATGTAAAAGACATAAATGGATGGGCGACAAAACGGAAACAGGAGTGGAACGAATACATTAGTAGAATGGCTGAGAATAGGATAGTACGAATAGCACGAGATAAATCACCAAATGGACGAAGAAGTATGGGCAGACCAAGAAAAAGCTGGTGCGATAACTTAAACAATTTAGGAGGCTAATATTGAAGAATAAACAGGCTTTAAAGCCTACATACAAAAAGGAAGAAGAAAGAAGAAGAATTTTCTTTATAATAATTGAACATAAAATTCAGGCAGTTTCTAATTTTTGTTCGACTTCTTTAAAGCTCCAACTTCGGGCTATGAAGTCCTCTCCGTGTAAGAAGTTTCTAGTAAAAGTTGGCGTTGCTGATCATTGGTGAATATCAATATAGATTGAAAAGTATAGGCGCTAACGCTAACGTGCTGAGCAAAGCCGTGTGTTTGGGTTTTTTTTAGACTTTTTTGCCCTCAAGACTCACATATTTGTGTATTTTGCAGTAATGATTCCATTCTTTTGCCAAGGTTGTAGACCTTATGAATGTAGACTTTCTGCAGCAGGTTGATTTTTTTCTCTTCAAGTCCGTTCTCAGTGTGTTCCGACAGAGAACTTGGCTGGTGGAAATGCTAAGAGGTCTGAAACCAGCTTGCTGTGATATGGTTTTTGAGTCAACCGCTTTCTTTATACGGTGCCGAAATCTTTACTTTGCTCCACACATTATATTATGATATATCATCGACTCCTAGGAATTTGCATTTTTGATTGAATTTAGTTTTTTATTCAGTTCTTTTATGATGAAAGGTGTGTCAAAGTCAAATTACCTTTTTTCGGTTATTCACGAGTAATGTACGATTAATAATCAATAATGATGGTAAAGTAAGTACCTAATGGTAAATATTTGAACGACTTTATACAGGGTGTCCCAAAAAGATTGGTCATAAATTATACCACAGATTCTGGGGTCGAAAATAGGTTGATTGAACCTCACTTACCTATAATATACAATAGTGCACACAAAAAAAGTTACAGCCCTTTGAAGTTACAAAATGAAAATCGATTTTTTTTTCATATATCGAAAACTCTTAAAGATTTTTTATTGAAAATGGACATGTGGCATTCTTATGGAAGCAACACCTTTAAAAAAAAACAAAGTGAAATTTGTGCACCCCATAAAAATTTTATGGGGGTTTTGTTCCCTTAAACCCGCCCAAACTTTTGTGTATGTTTGAATTAAATTAATATTGTATTACCATTAGTTAAAAACAATGTTTTTAAAACTTTTTTGTCTCCTAGTACTTTTTCGATAAGCTAGTGTTTATCGAGATATTTTGAATATTTGTCGAATACACCACATATTTGTATATATGGTTAAAATGGTTAATACGATTATATAGACCTGTTAATAATCTGAAAATTTATTTATAATTTACATTTTTATGTATGTTTTGAAAAAGAAGCCAAATCTCGATAAAAGATGACTTATCAAAAAAAGACTAAGAGACAAAAAAGTTTTAAAAACACTGTGTTTAACTAATGGTACCACAATAATAGTTTAATTGGAACGCATACAAACATTTGGGGGGTTTAAAGGAGCAAAACCCACAGAAAATGTTTATGTAAATATAATAAAAAAGAAGCCGCATCTCGATAAAAACTGGCTTATCGAAAAAATACTAAGGGACAAAAAAGTTTTAAAAACGTTGTGTTTAACTAATGGTATCACAATAATGAATTAATTGGGACGTACACAAATGTTTGGGAGGGGGGGGGGGATTTAAGGGAACAAAACCTCCATAAAATTTTTATGGGGTGGACAAATTTCACTATATTTTTTTTTTAAGATGTTTCTGACATAAGAATCATACATGTCCGTTTTCAATAAAAAATATCTAATAGTTTTCGATATATTGAAAAAAATGGATTTTCATTTTGTAACTTCAAAGGGCTGTAACTTTTTTTATGAGAACATTTGTACTAAGGTAAGTTAGGTTCAATATAACTATTTTTGACCCCAGAATGTGCGGTATAATTTATGACCAATCTTTTCGGGACACCCTGTATAATATGCTAAAATCATGGTAGTCGAAAGTCATTAAGGTGTAAAATTAGTTCCCATAGAAATCAAAATTCAGGAGTACCTATAAACAGAAAGTTAATAAAATATGAAACAGCAAATTATCTTATTATTAATTTCCTAACTATTATACATAGTATCTAAAAGCAAAGTGCAGGGAAGTCAGTAGGTATGTAAAATTGTCCAAAAAATTGTAAGTAGTAAAATACACATATACCTTTGATTAATTATTATAACTGATAAATTCAAGAATTCAAGGATATTTTAGCATACTATCGCAAACAAACTAAGATAAACCACAAAAAATACCCATTTTAGTGAAAACAAAGGAAGTGGTTAGCTGTTGTTAGCAGAAAGGAACAGGGACGGACCGGGAAAATTTAATTAGGTGGTAGAATCTTCTATTTTGTCTTCTTTTTGTATAGACATAACTCTCTCTGTCTTTTCTAAGTGCCTTCAGTAAATTGTCGTTCCATTGTTTTAGTGGTCTTTCCACTGATCGTCTTTTATTGGGTAACCGTCTCTAGCAGTGGCGGCTCGTGACCTCAGTATGTGGGTAGGGGACACATAATATACCTTCATCACAGTATAAAAAGTGGAACCTCTATATACTGTGCCTTTATATATATATATATATATATATATATATATATATATATATATATATATATATATATATAAAAACATGAGATGTAGATCCTTGAAACACACTCAGTGATCAAAGGATCCAAGGTTAATGGTTTGACGACCACTCGTACGAAATCAAACAGATGAAATAGAGAATGTGGAAAAATCCCCTTACGAACAATTCACACATCCACCATTTCGGGTTGGGAAAAATTTTTCGAATAGAATCAAAGATCCAAACACCAGTTCTTAGAAATGTGTTTCGCCCTCTTCAACCTCTCTGGGCTTATCAATAAAGATGAGAGGTTGAATATCTTTAGACACATTCCAATCAAAAAACAACATTCGAGACCTAGACATAGAAGGTGCGTAAATCTACGGCAAGTCCGACAATGACAGTCTCAAGTTTTAATTCCCTAATTACTTAAAGTAAGTAAAATCTATGTTTAAAAACACATTTCTAAGAACTGGTGTTTGGATCTTTGATTCTATTCGAAAAAATTTTTCCCAACCCGAAATATATATATATATATATATATATATATATATATACTCTATACTCTACTATATACTCTATATATTATATACTCGCATGTAGACCTATATACACAGTGTGTCACATTTAAGATGAAAATACCCCTATATGGCGGCTATCAAAATAAATACAGATTTGAAATTTTGAAATAAAGCAGTGTGATGGTTCACATTTTTTAAGGTAGTCAACTCAAATTTAAATTTTAAACGCGGCCTACTGCGAATCCACAAACAGGGCGAATTTTCGATATTTTGCTTCGCGTTAGAGATATCGGAAAAAGTTGTTTGGAAAAGTTGTATCAAATATTATTCTAACCCCACGTACTAAATTTTATGACAAAATTCGCACTTTTAGTTTTTTCAGTATTTGTAGTCAGGATCCTAAAACATATAATTGGCTATCCCGAGATGAAACTCGGGACAACCATTGTCGAAACCGTTAAAAAATTCGCCTTTAGCCCCGAAAAATTCCTGGAAATTCTCGCCCACTACGGCCAGACAAGCAGCCACAATTACAGAGCTGTGCTTAGTGTAAAGAGTGAAAGATGCATACCATTCTGTTCTGTTCTTAGGTGCATTTGAAAAGTGCCTGACTATAGGGTAGTGCCATCATAGAAGTGAGTAGCACTACTACGGGGAGCGTACAATAATTACAACTTCGAAGAGAAATTAAAAAGTAGTTTTTCTATTTTAGACACTTAGGTATTGTGTCAAAATTTATAAATTACAATTTTAAAATAAGTAATTTATATTAGTAAATAATTTATTATTGTTCATTTGAAGAGGTTAGGCGGCGCCTACTTTGCCTACCCCGACGGGCCGCCCCTGGTCTCTAGCCGTCCTTATTACTCTATTTGTTGTCATTCAGCTTATGTGGTCATTCCGTTCTACTTTTCTATTTCTAATCCAGTTATTAATGTTATCTTGTTCTCCACCTTGCATCTTCGTCGTATATGTGATCTTCTCGCTCTGTCCCATAGTGTCTTACCATCGATTTTTTGAAGGTTTTTTATCCCTGATGTTTCGAGTAATCTTTTTGTCCTCTCTGTGCCAGGTCGTGTTTCTGCCGCGTATGTCATTATTTGCCTGATGACTGTTTTGTAAATTCTGCCTTTCATTTCTTTTCCGATATTTTTATTTCTCTATATTGTGACATTAAGGCAACCTGTGGCTCTTTTTGCTCTATTCACTTGATCTTCCACTTCTGTTTCGAGCTACCCGTAGCTAGATGGTGTGATGCCTAGATATTTAAACTCCATAATTTGTCCTATTATTTGACTCTCCAGCTCTAATTTGCATATTATTGGATTTGCTGATATAAAAGACATGCGTCTTTTTTGGGGAAATTGACATGTTAAATTGTCTGGCAGTATACGTTGTAAATCATCTTCACTTTGAGAGATTAGTATTACATCGTCTCCGTAGCAGATTATTTTAAGTCGTTTTTCTCCCATTTGGTATCCTTTTCTAGTTCTTACTTTTTTTATTATTTCGTCCATGATCAGGTTGAACAATAAAGGACTCAAGGAATCTCTGTCTTATCCCATTGACGGCTTCAATTGGGTGAGTTAGTTCATCTACTTTTACTTTTATTGTGTTTTTCTGGTAGATGTTTTCGATCATTTTAATTATTCCGAGAGGTATTACCTCTCTTGAGTATAACAACTGGATAACGTCCTTTAATTTGACCGTACCAAATGTTTTCTTAAAGTCAACGAAAAATATGTTGATAGAATATGGGCTAATAGGCATAAGAGCTATACAACCAGGATGGCAGATGATTGACAGTTCGTTGGTTAGCACGAGGCACAGAGGTTATGTTATGGAGAGGTTAACTTAATAAACAAGTTCTAAAGACATCGAGTGTATTATTTAAGACAATAATACCACATGGTGGCAGCGGTGCCCCACGGAAAGTTGCCGTGAGTGAGTGATCGAATCATCGCTAACGTTTGCGAACGTTTGCAAGTTTCACGCCCGTGAAAATGCCTAACGAAACGCCGGGGACACATCGAAGCCCTGGAGGGGCAACAGAAGTGTTTGCTAATGTCCAGGCGCCTGTGGAATTTGATTTTTCGTAACCACAACATTGGCCCCAATGGAAAAGACGCTTCCAAAGGTGCATGAGTGTGAGCAGTTTTGAGAAGAAATCCGACAAAGAAAAGATTGACGTGTTGGTTTACCTTATGGGTAATAAAGCAGAAGAAATTTTGATACAACAAAATGTAGGTAATTCAGAGGAGTACGCTGACATTTTGACCAAGTTAGACAAGTACTTTATACCTTAAAGAAATGTAATTTTCGAAAGGTATAAGTAACTCAAGAGTTCAGAGACCTGTTGAGCCAGTTGAGTACTTTATAACTAGTTTGCACGCAATTGCAGAACATTGCGACTATGGGACCTTAAAAGATGAGTTGGTTCGGGACCGGATAGTCATTGGTGTTCTGGATATGAAGGTGAGCGAGAGACTACAATTAAGGGATGAATTAACCCTAGCAGAGGCAATTACAGCAGTTAGGCAGGCTGAGTTGCAGAGCTCACAGAATAAGATTATCAGGCAGGAACAGACAGTTAGTGCGGTAAGAAGCAATGCAAAGAAGTCAGTGAACCAAAGTAAGAAACAGTCAACTTCACAGGAAAGGTGTATATAGGTACTGTGGTATTAGTACGTGCAAAGATAGATCAAAATGTCCAGCTAAGTTCTTGTTTGAAGCGTGGAAATTGGAGTGATATGTGTCGAAATAAAAAGTCAGTTAGGGTTGTGCCTGAAAGTGAAAGTGATTCTGACTGCAGTTCTGCTAATTCTATACCTAGATAAGCAGGATAGATGGTATGTGGACATTTTAATTAATAATAAACATACAATACCGTTATTTGTTGACACTCAGGTTGATGTCAGTTGTTTTCCATACGAAATGTTGCCAAAAGAGTGTGTAACACAGTTGGTTTCATGTAATGCAGTGGGGGCTGCAGATCATCATAAACTAGATACTGGGGGGAAAATAAGGGTAAATTTGACATATGAGGGGCACACAAATTTAGAGACTTTGTACGTTGTTAGGAAGTTAAGGCAGCCCATTTTAAGTCGTAATGCAATAATTCTTTTTAAAGTGTTAAATTTTCCAAATAAAAATATTTGCTTAATAAATGATTATCAATTTAATTGCAAGAAAAGTCAGGAAAACTTATCAAAGTTTGGTGTAGAGGTAATTGCTAAGCAATCTAAGGGTATTTTTAGTGATATAGGGGAATTTAAAAATGAAATGTCCATAAAGGTTAAGCCAGATGCTATGCCGTTTGTACAATCTGTACCTCGTACAGGGCCATTAGCACTACTTCCTAAATTAAAAATAGAGCTGGATAGATTGCTTAAACTTGGTATTATAGAGCCAATTGAGTCTCCAACTGCGTGGGTGAGTCCTATAGTTTGTGTAGACAAAGGAGATACAGTACGTTTATGTTGTGACTTCACAAAATATTTCTGGCCTACGTTTTCATTTTCCATTACCGAAAATTGGTCATACACTAGCTCAGTTAAGTGCGTCAACTCAATTTTCGAAATTAGACGCCACAAGTGGGTTCTACCAGATAAAATTGGACAAAGAATGTCAACTTTTGACTACGTTTATTACACCTTATGGTAGGTTTTTCTTTAAAAGGCTCCCCTTTGGGATTTCATGTGCCCCAGAGTATTTTGCTTTAAATTCCTCTAAAATTATAAATGGGTTAGAGGGGGTAGTCGCAGGGAGAAACATGACGAGACTTTATCCAGGGTATTGACAAAAATTCATGCCGTAGGTATTACTTTGAATCCGAAAAAGTGTGTTATAGGGGTGAAAGCAGTTAAATACCTAGGTCATGTAATTTCTGATAAAGCTATTTCCGTGGACTCTGACCGTGTGAGAGCAATACGCGAGTTTCCTGCCCCCAAAAATAAGTTAGATTTAATGCGATTACTAGGCATGATAAATTTTACGACAAAATATATCAATAATAAATCGGATCTTTTAGAACCGCTAAGTTCTTTATTGAAAAAAGATTGCGAATTTTTGTGGGGACCTTCGCAGGATAAGGCATTTAACTCATTAAAATTGATTTTAGAAAAGCCTCCAAGTTTGGCTGTTTTCGATGCGAATAAACCGATTATTGTTAGCGCAGACGCCAGTTGCTTTGGGTTGGGTTGTTGTCTTATGCAGGAAAATAAAAATGGGTCTCGGGAAATTGCTGCTTTTAGATCGAGGCTCTTGAGTCAGGCAGAAACACGCTACGCACAGATAGAAAAAGAGGCTCTTTCATTGACATGGGCAGCCGAATATTTCTCGGACTATATTTCAGGGGTCGAAAATCTAATTTTTGAAACGGATCATAAACCCTTATTACAGATTTTACAAACGAAAAACTTAGATTCGTTGACTCCTCGATTACAGAGGTTCAGAATGCGTTTAATGAGATATAAATATACGGTTATTTATACTCCAGGAAAAAATATAGTTATTCCGGATACTTTAAGGTCCGTTAGAGGTCGAGGTAGATACTTTTGTGAAAGCAGTCCTATTTTTTAAAACTTATTAAAGAGGATCAAGAAAAATACTTTATTTGTAAGAAATTAAAAGAGTAGGTACTGTATTTTATCTTGGCCAGAAAAATCTAAACTACCGGTCGAGTTGGTTCCTTATTATCAGCATCAATATGATATATCATATTCTGAGAATTTATTATTAAAAGATTCACGTATTATAATTCCAAGAAATTTGCAGTTAAAAGTTCTTAATTTTATTCACACAGGGCATTTGGGTATTACAAAATGCCGTGAAAGGGCGAAAATAAGTGTGTGGTGGCTAGGATTGTCAACACAAATCGAGAGTCTCGTAAAAAATTGCCCTCGATATTTTGAAATTTTCGAATTAAGTAGTCTAACAGAAGAATCTATAATTCCCAAAATTAAAGACCTCTTTTCTAGATTCGGGATTCCTGAGGTAGTGAGATCCGATAATGGGGCGCAATTTTCTCGAAAATTTAAAGAGTTTGCACAAACTTATGACTTTGTCCCTGTTACATTTAGTCAGAAATTTTCTCAAAGTAATGGAGGGGTAGAGAGGCGGTGCAAACGGCTAAGCAACTTATAAAAAAGAATAAGAATGAAGACATGTTTCTAGCATTGTTGGCTTATAGAACCAGTCCATTAGAACATGGTTATTCGCCTAGTGAGTTGAATAGAATATGTATGAATAGAAGATTACGATACACACTTCCAGTGTTACCAAGTAAACTGACCCGTGTTGAGCTGCCCCCCCCCCCCCACTTGCAAAAATTAAAAAACAAATAGCCCTGATTTATGAGCTATTTATGAGCTTTCATATTTCGCAAACTACTTAAAAATAGGAATATTGAATCGGTTTTTGCGGCAGAATTACGAGCTATTTATGAGCTCTTGAAATTATATAGTTTCGCAGAGAAAACTTAAAATATATCGTATTGCGGATATAATTCCTATAGCGTATATACTCTAAGAATAAACTATTAAATCACGTGCATTTCGATTATTGAGCTACAACCCCTTCGCAAGAAAACCACCCTATCTTCCCGGCTTAAGAGAAAGTTATACTTAAACTGCATTAAATTAATTATTTGGCGACTACATATCATTTAATAATTTATAAGCTTCCAAATTACGCGCATTTAAATCAGTAAATTGCAATTTATTTTGTATAGTGCAGTCACTGAAAGTAAAAATCAACGATTACCTTCAATTTCGGTGAACCTTCATCGATTTTCACGAAAATTGGTCAGTGGTTAGAGGATACCTCAAGAAACAAAGGTGACATGGTACCACCTTGCGCCTTTACCCTGAGGGTGGATACCGCTCCTTCTCAGGGGTGAAAATTATTTTATAAAAAATAACTGCACAAATCTATAAAAGAACAAATTATAAACAAAATTTATTATATCAAGTTATTAAAATAAGTCAATACTTTTTAAGTTATTAAAGATCAAAAATCTTGGAACAGTGATCAACTCCACAAATGATTACTTCCAGGAGATTGAAATTAGAATAGAAAAGGCTAGAGCAAATTTTAACAAAATGAGAAAAGTGCTCTGCACAAGAGATGTAAAGCTAGAGCTAAGAGTAGGGTTGGCTAGGTGCTACGTTTTCTTTACTTTGTTTTACCGTTGATTGAGGTATTGGACGGATTAATAACAAAATAATAGTTTATTCGCCGAAAAGCTCGAAATGCGCTATCTACAGCAAGTTTGTAGTCTTCTTCATAGTATTTTTATACGCTAAATCGATTGCCGCTAGTCCTGATAGCTTAAACCACGTTCCGACTTTGTTATTAATAAATTATTGCAAAAATAACGGTTTATAGTACGTTCACTCACGGTTTTTGCTATAAATTTTAAAAAACCACTTGGATTGACATGAAATTTGGCATACACTAGGCTAACATGTCAGATAAAACAAGTGATATTGTGCCGATGTCTGCTTTTACCCTGGGGGTGAGTGTCACCCCTTTTCGGGGGTGAAAAAAGAAACCTTTTAAATAAGTCCGGAAGTGGAGAAACTGATTAATTCTAAGCAACTTTTGTTCCATACAGTTTTTTCACCAAGTCAATACTTTTGGAGTTATTTGGTTTTTTTGTCGAAAAATGAAGATATTCACTCGCAAATAACTCGAAAAGTATTGACTTAGTGAAAAAACTGTATAGAACAAACGTTGCTTAGAATTAATCAGTTTATCCAATTCCGGACTATTTTAAAGGTTTCTCCTTTCACCCCCGAAACGGGGTGAAATTCACCCCCAGGGTAAAAGCACACATCGGCACAATATCATTTGTTTTGTTTGACATGTTAGCTACGTGCATGCCAAATTGCATGTAATTTAAGTGGTTTTTTAACATTTAGAGCAAAAACCGTGAGTAAACGTACTATAAACCGTTATTTTTGCAATAATTTATTAATAACAAAGTCGGAACCTGGTTTAAGCTATCACGACTAGTGACAATCGATTTAGCGTATAAAAATACTATGAAGAAGACTACAAACTTGCTGTAGATAACGCATTTCGAGTTCTTCGGCGAATAAACAATTATTTTGTTATTAACAAAATAAGAACACATTTTGAGTAATCGCGACTAGTCACATTCGATTCAGCGACCAAAAATACACCAGAAAAGACCTTAACACTATCAATTTATTTACAGGGCTTCTAATAATTCCTGAAAAACACCTAATTTTACCATAATTTGTTAATAACAATTAAACGCACCACATTTGGGCTTCCAGACTACTGGATTCAGCGACCCAAAAAACCTATAATACCACCATCAAATCGCGGCGAACTAAAAGTGCCACGGGACCCCCTATGTTGCGACTAGACTAAATGCCGTTGTTATTTCAATCAACGTCAATATCCAATACGTAGGTATAAATTTATTAAAGGCAAACCACCTACAGTACTTTTATTTTTTACTCCTTTTAAACTCCTTTGTATAATATATATTTCAATCAAGGATGGCACCTAAAAACATTTTATTTAAAATACACACTAATTATCCAGGTACAGTAAATTGGACTAAAGTTTAATGGCAATAAAATTTAATATATTCTTCTAAAAGCTTTACAATATCACTTAGGTCTGGATACTGCGTATGAAAAAAAAGTTGATTAATAGCAAGCTGAAAATTTGTTAATAGCTTAAGGGTGTCTAGTCGGACAAACTTTGATATATGGGAACACTGGAACAGAGGAAGTTTTAATTGTGAAACTGGTTAAACATTTGGAACGGTCATACCACGAAAACGGCACATGTATTTTGTCCGACAGAACAGACTTAAACTCTCCGAACAGATATTAAACTCTCATGCAAAAATCAGACTGCTATTTATCACCAATATGGGCGTTTTAATGAGTGGAACATGTAGAATATGTCAAATGACAGGAATTATGACAGGTGATAAATAGCAGTCTGATTTTTGCATGAGAGTTTAATCTCTGTTCGGAGAGTTTAAGTCTGTTCTGTCGGACAAAATAAATGTGCCGTTTTCGTGGTCTGACCGTTCCAAATTTTTAACCTGTTCCACAATTAAAACTGCCCCTGTTACAGTGTTTCCATATATCAAAGATTATCCGGCTAGACACCCTAACAAATTTTCAGCTTGCTATTAATCAACTTTTTTTCATACGCGGGATCCAGACCTAACTGTGAATGTATCGGAAACAGGTGTTTGTCCAATGTTCATGTTTTTTATGTGTATATTTTGTTTCTATTGTTAATTTAACCTTGCACTTCTTAAAAATAACGTTAACTAAAAATTAAAAAACTGAACTAAATTAATTAACAGATACATAATATGTTAATTAGAAACGGTGTCCCAACCGTCTGTATTGTCAAAGCCTTATATTAAATATGCCTATAAATAAAGGTAGATATGACGACATATAACAAGAAAAGCCTTCTATAAGTGTAATGCAAAGCAACTGATAATAATTATGGTGGGCATATTATGTTTCGAAAAATGAATATACTCTTAAATAAAACAATAAACACAAACTGCAATCATCCGATCAATTCATGTAATACAATATATTGAAAAAAATCAAATGACAGTTACATTATATCAAACTACAAAAAAGTTGTTTCAAACAACGTAAATACCACCGTTCATTGAAATCACGAAATTTTCGATTTTCTAAACCTGACCGAATTGAAAATTGGACCAAATACCATCTTAAAGTATAGGAAAAGACTCGTCCATCCATATGTTACATCTCCATTTTGGTCCAAGGGTGTGGATTTTACGGCCCTTCCCATTTAGAGTGTGTTTTTCGTTCTCGTCCCCAAAACTCCCAAAAAATTTCAAAAACTTAAGCCTGACCTTTGCGGCTTCTGATAGCACAGATCATTGCCTTTCCAACGCATGTTTAATTTTGAAAATCGGTTATACTATTCAAAAGTTATCGAGCTCAGAAGTATGACTCAATTTTTATTTAAAAAAGGGAAAATGTTTGTATGTATGTATGTATGTGTGTGGAAAAGTTACACCGATCTGAATTTTTTTTTCTGTTTTTTAAGAGGGTGTGAGGGCCGATTTAGAACCGGTCTAATTTTTGACTTCTGACTACCCGTAAGCTAGCTAGAGGACTAGGTAGATACAAAATAGCATATTTTTTGGGCGTATATACCTTAGGTTCAGGAAGAGACAGGAAAACGGCAAATACACCAAATCAATAGGGTTGAGTTAAGCTTTCAAATCTTGCTTAAGCGATCAACCTGAGACATACACACTGCTCACCATAGCCGAAAAACTGAAAAATTAAACTTTGAAAATTTTGGTTTTTCGACAATTACTCAAAATTTCAACCTACGAATTGCGCCAATAACTGAGCGTTTGTAGGAGGACTCAGGAGGCGTCTAAAGGTGTATATCTCATATCTGGGAAAATTCGAATTTTTTAGTTATAGGCTTCATAATTATGATCAAATCTATTTCTTATGGGAAAAACCGTTTTTCAAGCTCAATAATTCCTGTAATACGTTCAGTTATCATACTTGATCTTGGATGCATCAGATACTACTTGTCAATACGTTTTAAACTCATGTTTAGTGATCAACATCAGTTCAGCCGTTCAGAAGTTATAGAGCTCCAAAAGTATAATTAGTCCAGGAACTGAAACTTTTCACTTCGCAATTTTTACAGAATGGATCGATTTGCTTGAAAATTTGACAATAAGTAGTGGATAGTCCAAGGATCAAAATCTATATGATGCCGAAAGACGCTTTTACCATGGGGTGGTTGCCACCCCATCTCGAGGGTGGAAATTTTTTATTATATTTTGACCGCAAATGTTGGTAAAAACATTAATTGTAAGCAAAAAATGTTTTATATTTTTTTGATAAAATTAATAGTTTTCGATTTATTGGTTATCGAAACTTAGTTTATATCGAAAAAATCAATGTTATTAATCAATCATGGTTTATGTACTTGTAGTGGTTACAATGCTAAGTTTGAATGGGCAATCCGAGTTCATTTGCCGGCCATAATTACATAATTATTAGGATGGCTGGGATATGAACTCGGATTGTCTTATCACTGGTGTCGTAAGTAGAATTTTCATAAAACATGACAACACTGTTAAAATGCTTAAAGACCTCAATAATATCTAAACAAGTGAGAATAATGGCTATATCATTAAAGATAACTTAGTGTTTTTGTTTTGTCAATCCAATTAGTGCTCAAATTTTTGTTAGAATGTATAAATTTTATTTCTTTTTATTTTATTTTTTTCGAAAAGACCATTACACACGTGTGGGTCTTATAAATTGATGGTTTTATGTTGAAAATGATATGGTTTTATAAATTTTTGTAAACTTTTTTGTAGAATTTGTATAATGAAATTATTTTTACAGGGCGTTGATTAAATTTGATACAATAATTATGTTTGTGAACTATTTTCTACTGGATAATTGCCTAACAATGTTTATTTTCGTTTTTATTTTATTTTTGCAATAGGGGGCTTACATGTTATATAATAGGTATGTCACAGTACCTTAATGTCTACTTTCAGAACTGTAGAGGGTTGAACACCAAATGTACTGACTTTTATAGAAACTCTATGGCTGCCGACTTTGATATTGTGATCGCGATTGAAACATGGTTGCAGGCGGGAGTGCATGATGGGGAAATAATAGATCTGGCCACATATAAACTGGTAAGGTGTGATAGGGACTTAGTATTTACAAATAAAAACACCGGAGGCGGAGTATTTTTCGCAGTAAAAAATCAACATAAAATAATGAAAATTATTAGAAATAATACATCGTTTGAAGCGCTTATTATTGAAATGAAAATTGGTCAAAACAAATATAACTTCTGTGCTCTATATATTCCCTCGGGAAGCCCATCACATGTATACGAAGCGGTTTTTGCATTTTTACAGAATAATCTAACACATTCTGATAATACGTATATTTTCGGAGATTTTAATATAAAAGCCATCACGGGCACTGTATATAACTTAGACGTATCCAATAATATTTTAGAAATTTTTCAAGAATTTATGGATTTTAATGGGTATGTATTATATAATAACATTAAAAACTTTCAGGACAGAACGTTGGACTTGGTAATATCATCTGAAAATAATTTTAGAAATATTGTAGTAAATAGGGACTTTTTGCCTTTTGTTAATGAAGATATATATCATCCCTCGCTTGAGATTAATATAAATATAGAAAGAAGCATTACACCAAAGAATACGGAAATTGTAACTAGACTAAATTATAAAAAAGCTGATTTTTTAACCTTTAGTGAACGTGTTAGGGACATGAATTGGGATGCGGTATTGGAAGAAAAATTTGATGTAGACAAGGCTGTACTAAATTTTTATGATAGCTGGAATAGGGTTGTTGACGAGTGCGTTCCAAAAAATGTTTTTCATAAAAATACGAAATTAAGACCGGTTTGGTTTACACCTGACATAAATAGGGCGCTAAAAGAAAAAGACAGATACAGAAAATTAAAAAATATATCTGATCATTACAAAAATAAATATATAGAATGTAGAAAAGAGGTAAGTAAATTAATTAAGACAAAAAAAATATATAAATAACATAGAAAATGAGATAAGTGTTGATGTAAATAATTTTTGGAATTATATTAGAAATAATAAAAAGACGTCTAACAGTGATAAATATTATTAAAACGGACAAGATATACCGGAAGAACGGACTGCCGAAAGTTTTGCAACATTTTTTGCATCAGTATACGCAGAGGAGAAACCTTCTTATAATTTAAATTTTAATAGAGATATAGATATAACAAATGATACTTTTATTTTAGACTCAGTTGATGAGACTGATTTCAATAATGCGATAAATAAATTAAAACCTAAGAAATCTGCGGGAACTGACAGAATACCTGCTTTTATGCTCAAAGCGTGTGGTGAGTGGGTGCGATAGCCCTTACTACATATTTACAACCTTATATTATCAACTAATGTATTACCTTCAATGTGGAAAACGGGACTTGTCTCACCCATATTTAAATCCGGGAATAAAATGAACGTTGAAAATTATAGGCCTATATCAATTATGTGCTCTCCAGCTAAATTGTTGGAACAAATAATTTATTGTAAACTGTATCGTTATGTTGAAAATTTTATAGTACCACATCAACACGGCTTTGTTGCCAACAAATCAAGTAATACCAATCTATTCCTTTTTACTAACGATGCATTAGAAACTATTGAACGTAAATCTCAACTTGATGTAATATACACGGATTTCAAAAAAGCTTTTGATAAAGTGGATCATGATATTATGTTAAAAAACTAAGCAGATATGGACTATCAATAAACTTTCTTACATTAATAAAAAATTACTTAGAAAATAGAGGCATAGTAGTTAAACACAATGGGAATACATCTGGAAAATATGAAATGAATTCGGGGGTTCCGCAAGGATCCAACCTAGGGCCACTACTGTTTCTACTCTTTATAAATGATTTACCTAAGGTATTTAAATATTCTATGTATCAAATGTTTGCAGATGATCTGAAATTGTACAGGCGGGTTGAAACAGTTAGAGATTGTGTCATGTTACAGAAAGACGTAAACAAGGTGTATGAATGGAGTTGTCAAAATAAATTGCATTTTAATATAAATAAATGTTCTGTATTGTCAATAACGCGTTTAAAAAATCTGTGCTTATTCGCTTACCTAATGAATGAACAAAGTCTACAGCGGGACTTAGAAAAAACAGATTTAGGGATAACGTACGATAGTATGTTATCATTTAGTAACCACATTAAAAATATCGCAAAATCTGCAAATAGAACATTGGGTTATATAATAAGACAGTCAAACAACTTTACTAACATAAATACGCTCAAAATATTATATTATTCTCTAGTAAGGAGCAAATTAGAATTTGGGTTACAAGTGTGGTACACAGAGTATCAAACTAATTTAGAGCGGTTAGAAAAAATACAAAATAAATTTTTGAGGTCCCTTTATTTAAGAAAATTCCGTAGGTATCCTGATTATCATACTGTTAGAACATCCAGCCTAAGAAAAGAATTTAAAATTTTATCGCTAGAGAATAGGAGGCAAATCTCTGTATTGACTTTTTTATACAAGATCATTAATAACAAAATTAATTCTACCGAATTGCTTGAATTGGTTAAATTTAACGTACCAGCCAGAAGAATGCGCTCTAGCCCTATGTTTCACATACCTCAAGTTTTTTCGACCAATAGATCACCTCTTGTAACCATGTTCCGGTTGGCAAACCACTTTAATGAATTATTCAATTTAAATTGGGCTGATTCTCCTGCTAAGTTTCGATTGAAAATAGTAACTGGAATTATTAATTTGTCCATCTAATAAATTTACAGCTTTCACTACCGTTGATGATGTTCATACTCTACAGTTCTTCATAATAGCTATATATTTGTTACTTTTTTTTTATTGATGTTTACTTTTCTTTAATTAATTACTGATGAATGTATACTCTGTACTTTGAAACTATGTATATAAGTAATATTTATTCATGTAAAACAACTAATAGTTTGTTTGAATAATAAATAAATGAATAAAAAAAAAAGTACTAGATCATTTGGGAGAGAATGCCACCAAGGCGACCCCAGAAAACGGCAATTCTCGCTAGTGGCGCACAACCCCTCTAAATGCGACACTATATATACACGAAATTTTCGATTTTCTAAATCTGGCTGAATTAAAAAATTAAAGTTTAGGAAAAGACTCGCCCATCCATATGTAAACATTTCATTTTGGTCATAGGGTGTGGATTTTACGTCTATTCCTATTTAGGGTCTGTTTTTTTTTCTCGTTCTCAAAACTACCAAAAATTTCAAAAATATAAGTTCGATCTTTGCGGCTTCTGATAGTACTGATCATTACCTTTCCAACGCACATTTAATTTTGAAAATTACCAGAGAACGGCAGTTCTCGCCAGTGGCGCACAACACCCCTACATGCGACACTATATATACACGAAATTTTCGATTTTCTAAACCTGACTGAATTGAAAATTGAGCCAAATCCCATCTTGAAGTTTAGGAAAAGACTCGTACATCCATATATTACTTCTCCATTTTGGTCCAAGGCTGTGGATTTTACGGCCCTTCCCATTTAGGGTCTGTTTTTCGTTCTCGTCCCCAAAACTCCCAAAAATTTCAAAAACTTAAGTTTGACCTTTGCGGCTTCTGATAGCACAGATCATTATCAGCATGTTTAATTTTGAAAATCGGTTATACCGTTCAAAAGTTACCGAGCTCAGAATTAGAACTCAATTTTTATTTAAAAAGGGGAAAAATGTTTGTGGATATGTAGTCCAGAAAGCCACTGCGCATCCGCTAGGAAAAATATTCTAATTCGGATTTTTTGCACAATCTTACTCAAAACGGATTCCTTTTAACAAATTTGCATGTTGCCAGGACAAAAAGGTGGTCAAAAATTTTTTAAACGTTTTTTTTTTGTTTTTTTCCTAAAATTATTTTTTTTGCATGGAAAAAAGTTTTTTTAGGGTTTTTGGAACATTCCAAACAGAAAAGGTCTTTGGTGATTTTTCTCTAAAAATGATAGTTTTTGACATATAAGCGATTAAAAATTGAAAAATTGCGAAATCGGCCATTTTTAACCCTCAAAAACTATGTGAAAAACTGAAAATTTGAATGTTGCCAAGGCAGGTAGACATTCTTTAAACATCGATTGATGAAATCCCGAAGAGTTCTTTGCAATACAATATTCAAAACTCCTTTGTTTTTTAATTGCTAATCAAGCGTGCGCGACACTATTTTCCACCGACAGTATGGTGCAAATGAAAGGAATAAATTCGTTATTTCGTAAACCGGCGACTTTAAGGAAAAATCCCGAAACAGGTCGATTTTTATTTTTAAGTTATGATATTGTGGCATATATGGTATACTAGTGACGTCATCCATCTGGACGTGATGACGTAATCGATGATTTTTTCAAATGAGAATAGGGGTCGTGTGCTAGCTCACTTGAAGGGTTCTTCAATTCTCTATTCAGTAATATAAACATTTACATAATTATTTATACAGGGTGTCCAAAATTTTTTTTATTAAATTAAATTATTTGACAAAAAAAGAAGTAGAAGGACACCCTGTATAAATAATTATGTAAATAAAAAGTAGTTTTCAATCCTAATAGTAAATTATTAATATTGAAAATATCAAAAATATTACTAAAAGATTTTTAAATTGAAAACTTATTGGTACACTTTCCTGGTGACACCTCCAAGACTTCTACAATTTGCAAGTCAAATGGATGCTACAGTGAAGACGAGAGGGAAGGAATTCTACACTATGCAATTCACATCCCCCGTCTGCAGCTGGTAAAGTTCCAACGGAAAAATGCACCTAGTTACTCTACGGAGTAATACGACTATAAAATAAAAATGTATACCATTTTTATTCAGTTGCAATGCGAAGGCAAAACAATCTTACTTTTCAATTAGAATACGGAGTGCAGTCCAGTCCCTTGAATCGCGATTTTCGGCTCTTATTGGAGCCTTCATCGGAAAGAACGTAGGCACTGTTCTCCATATTTTAACTGATTCGTATCGAGAGGTTTTCCCACCCATTGCAACTGAAGTGATGATAGTAGGTGGCTAGCGCCATCTACTGTTGTCAACGAAACCCGATTTGGGCTTCGAAACGTTAATAAATTAATTTTTTAGTAAAATTGTGGCTTATTTCCCATAAAAAATACGTAATTATAAAAATGCCACAAGGAAATAGCTTCAGAACAACATTCTTCTTTTTGTCTCAATTAATTAATTCCAAAAAAAATTTTTGGGCACCCTGTATAAATAATTATGTTACTGTTTATATTAGCGATTAGAGAATGGAATAACCTTTCAAAAATGAGCTACCATACAACCCCTATTCTCATTTAAAAAAAATCATTGATTGCGGCATCACGCCCAGATGTTATTCACGCGGCATCACGCCAAAAAAATATAACTTAAAAATAAAAATCGACCTGATTCGAGATTAATCTCCAGAGTCGCCCATTCTCGAGAAAATGAATTTATTCCAACTCAAACGTCCTTACTGTACCTATAACTTCCGAGGCTTATATCTTCAAACCATGATTTTTTGGAGCTAGTGCCCCATTGAGTCTTTTGTTCTACACATCAAGGACTACCAGAACCCAAAGTTTCAGAGCATTTGACAGAAAGCCATTTCCCATAAGGTTTCTGCGGAGTCCTTTTCAGCTTGCTATTAACCAACTTTTTTTTGGTACGCGGGATCAAGACCTATCATACTATCTCAAAAACGAAATTATTTGTTGCTTACATGCTTAACATATACATCGGCATGTTTTACTAAAAACATTATTAGTATTATTTTAATGTTATTTTTAATTTGATTGATGCCCTTACGCATTGACGCATGGGATGATTGCGCCGGCTTTACCTGTTATAATCCGATCTCGATAAAGGGTCCTTTAAGCTGTAGGCACGATCAGGGCCCCCGTAAGAAATACTGGCGCCTGTGTGCAAAAAAGAATTTGGCGCCCCTTAAGGCATTTTGATAATGTTTTTTATTTATTTTTTTTTAAAGGTAGGTAGGTAGGTAGGTGCTTAAAATAAAGCAAAATAGGAACAAATAACACCATAGCAAATATTAATTAAATAAAGTTTAAGGGGCTTTATTGAATCAATTCTGCTGGTCCATCTTGTCACACATAAAGGGTTTAAACTTAACACGAGAACATTGTTTCTCAGAACATCCCACCTTTTTGTGGATGGCGAACCCAGAGAAACGCGATTTTCAAATTTTGTCCATTTAAGGTACGTTTTTACTGCAGCGGCTGGCTCGTTAATCGCTGAAAAATCGTCGCTGAATCTGAGCATTGATTGCGGTGTACTGCTTGTGTGATTTGTTGGCGGTGCGTGTTTCGGAGTTTTGTATTTGAAAGATTTTTGTGAAATGAAGCTTCTTTTTATAAGTATGTCTCATTTCATAATTTCCTAATAAATGGTTGTTTATCACAATTTTGAAGTATCCTTCTTCTTGTCTTCTTTTAAATGTTGCATGTTTTTCTAATCTTGGAGCACTTGACATTTCTTTCTACGTCCTATATTTCCTCTGCTCGCAAGTATTTTAACAATAATTGTTTTCTTTTAATAATAATATTAATATTGTCCGTCCGTCCGTCCGAAAACATAACTCCTCATTATACCAAGTAGAATGACAAATGAGGTGTCGAATGAAAGATTATGATACAAGGATGCTACTACAGGTGAGAAAATTTGACCTAGGACTTCTGCTTTTAGAAATGCAGCCGGAAGTACTATTTTAAAGTCAATAGTACAAGCGGTATATTATTCAACGTCCAAAGCAAGACGAGAACAAATGTATACCTACTTCTAGTTTCATGACTGTCGTGAGTGTAACGACAGAGGAGTTATTTTCACCGACGACGAACAGACAGTCATAAAACCAGAAGTATACATTTGTTCTCATCCTGATAAGGCGCGTCGAATAATATATCGCTTGTACTATTTCGGCTACTTTAAAACAGTACTTTCGGTTGCATTTCTAAAATCGGAAGTCCCGGGTAAAATTTCTCACATTAAGTACCATCCTTGGATCATAAGCTTTCGTTTGACATTTCATCTGTCATTCTACTTGGTACAATGACGAAGGAGTTGTGTTTACGGACGGACGACGAATGGGCAGACGGACAATATATATTAATATTATTATTAAAAGAAAACAATTATTGTTAAAATACCTGCTGGCAGAGGAAATAGAGGACGCAGAAATTGAAGTGTCACGTGCTCCAAGATTAGAAAAACGTGCAATATTTAAAAGAAGGATACTTCAAAATTGTGATAAAAACCATTAATTAGTAAATTAATAAATGAGACATACTTATAAAAACAAGCTTCACTTCACAAATTGCTACAAATCTCTCAAATAAAAAACTCCCATACATTTCACAACCTGTTAAAAATCTCTCAAAAAAAAAACGCGAAATACGCCACTATAACCGATTATGCGTCTACGATTTTGTCTGCTCTCAGAGCAGTCACCAAAAATCGACACTTGCCGCCCCTTGGTACAAAGGTTATAGACGCTTCAGTAAAAACGGCTCCTACAATCCACACAAACACACGTACAATCAAATACACCGCATTCACTTTAAACGAGCCTGCCGCGCCAGTAAAAACGTCCTTTGACGGGACTGTATCGTCGCCCCCGTTAGCGAAATTATTCCGATTCGATTTTTTTGCACAAACTTACCATAATACTTATAACAAATCCACAAGGTGCCAGGCGGTGCCGTGGTCGAAAAACAATTTTTTTAAACAAAATCATAAAAAAAATTTTTTCATTTCGAACAATTTTTTTTTAGATGTCATTCTGAATAAAAATGGTCCCTTGTCATTTTTCTCTAAGATTGATTGTTGTCGAGTTTGTAAGATTTGAAAAATGCGAAAATGGCCATATAACTCGACAACAATCAATTTTAGAGAAAAATCACAAGAGACCTTTTATGCTCAGAATGACCCAAATTATCAAAAAAATTGTACGAAGTTAAAAAAATTATTTTTGCGAATTTGTTTAAAAAAATTGTTTTTTTTTATTTAACCTCCCAATTTATTTACAATCTGTAAAACAAGTTACAATGAGTAAATGTTGTGACCACTAGTGTAGGTGACTTGGAGAAAATGATTCATTAATCATTTTCTTTATAAATATTTTACATAGATATAAAATTGTTTGTCTCTGGGAAAAAAATTGTTTAAACAATTTTTGACCAAGGTACCGCCTGGAACCCTGTGGATTTGTTATAAAGACCTCTTTTTGAGTAAGTTTTTGCAAAAAAAATCTAATCGAAATAATATCGCTAACTTGGACAACGATACGGCCTGGACTATAGCGCTAATTGTTAATAATTAAAAACAACAGCTTTGCAATAAAATAATTACAAAAATTTCTTCAGGATCTTGAAGGAGGGGTTTTAAACTTTGATTTCGTCACTTTTTGACTTTCATTATAATAGTTTTTTAATCGAGTTATTAAGCCTTAAAAATGTCCATTTCGGCATTTTTAAATTTCAAATCGCGTATAACTCGACAACAATCAATTTTAGTGAAAAATGACAAGAGACCTTTTTTACTCAGAATAACCCAAGTGATCTAAAAAAATTTGTTCGAAATGAATGTTGTGAATTTGTTGTGACTACAAACTTGCTGTAGATAACGCATTTCCAGCTTTTCGGCGAATAAACAATTATTTTGTTATTAACAAAATAAGAACACATTTTGAGTAATTGCGACTAGTCGCATTCGATTCAGCGACCAAAAATACACCAGAGAAGACCTTAACACTATTAATTTATTTACAGGGCTTCTAATAATTCCTGAAAAACACCTAATTTTACCATAATTTGTTAATAACAATTAAAGGCACCATATTTGGGCTTCCAGACCACTTCCATTGGATTCGGCGACCCAAAAAACCCATAATACCATCATCAAATCCAGGCGCGCTAAAAGTGTCCACGGGACTCCCTAGGTTGCGACTAGACTATTAGAATAAATAAAAAGTTTCTTTTGAATGAGATATTTGAAATTAAATATCACACTACATTTTCTCTTAGTTTTTCACTCCTGTAACTTATTAAAATAAACATTATATAAGTTTTCAGGGACTTTCGACCCTCGGTAATAACGTAATCTTTCATTCTGCGTTTATATTTTTCAAAAATACTTATTAGTTTTCTCAGGATTCGAAAAAATGAATCCAATTTAAATAGCATTAGAGCCTAAAGTTTGCACCGATCCCCTTAAAGTACTTGATACATCCATAGAAAATATTTTATTATAATATACCTAATGTTTATTTCAGTTCAATGGCAAAACTGCCGATGCCGTCAACTTGACGAGTGCACTCGAAAGAGTACACTCCATGATAAATACAGATGTAGAATATTTGTTATTGTCCTTTTAATTTTGTCTTTTTAATAGTTTTTTTTATTCTGCAAAACGTTGTAGGATCTTCAACGTGTCATGGATAACAGCAAAGAAGGTGTCATTTTATTTGCACTCGGAACAAATGTTAAACCGTCTTCATTCAGCGAAGATAAACGCAAGGCAATCCTTGATGCATTAGGAAAGTTAAAACAAACAGTGCTATGGAAATTTAAAGGAAATTTAACGAATATTCCCAAAAATGTTATTATCAAAAAGTGGTTACCACAACGGGATCTACTAGGTAAGTATATTAAAAGCATTATCATCGTTGTTGATGATTCATTAAGGCATTTCATTCAGGATTGAATGTTTGCCGCTTTTACTTAGAGCTCTCTGATCCGTTTATTACGGCGCATCACTCCTCATTCTTCTTGTGTGTTGTCAAAGTTTCTTGTATAAAATGACTTTCGTTACAGTTTTCTTCCACTCATTTCGCTCTGTGCATAGTTTCCTCCAGTTTTTCGAGTCATTAACATATCGAGTTAGTACATATTTTATATTTTAGTATTATTTATATAATATCTATGTATTATTAATATTATTTATAATTTAAAATAGCATATATATGTTACGGACAATGACGTAAATCCGGCCAATAACGTTAATGGCCGGCCAATAACGACAATGGCCGGTTGAATTGGTCATTGTCGACAATGGCCGGCCATTAACGTTATTGTCCATAGAAACTGGACATTGATGATAATTTTAAATTCTTGATAACATTTATAACGAGCGATCCACAATTATTGGGATCAAAGCTAGCCGTGCAAAAAATTACGTATGTCTGTTTTGATGTGAATTTATATCATTGGTTTATCAATTAATTTTGATTAACATTATAAAACATAAAAAATCAGTCAAAACCTTTAACAAAGAACTTTAATCAAAAATAAAAAGAATTAACAAAATTATAAGTAGTAACAATAATAAATAAAATCAAAAAAGGTGCTCTACATAACCTAACTTTTCTTGTTAATTTGACATACACTGCAAAGTTGACGTAAACTGGAAAGTATATCTGAATTAAGAATAGACATGCACTGTATAGCTATCTCTGTCGTTCAGAGCCACCTAGGGTGACAATAATTTTGGATCACACGTTATCATTGCCCGGCCAATGTCGACAATGCCCGCTGTTAATCGGTCAATGTTGATATTTTGAATAAAAGATAGGTTATGTGTAGTTTTACTATTCTTTACTTCATATGTGTATATTGTGTATTGTTTTCGTGTCGAAATTAATAAAATATAAGGTTTATTTCCCCGATTTAAGATTATTTAGGTTTGTAAAATATCATGCTCTACGAACAAAAATTTTTGAAATTCAACACAAATAGAAGAAGTACGGTTTAAAATTACTATTTTGAATAAGTAAAGAAGAAGAATAATAATAAAATAACTCAATGAAAGAAAAGAATACTAAAATTGTCTTTATCTTTAGCATATAAGTAAAATACCATATAAATACCATCCGAACAGAGAGTTCGACGGAAACAACTAAATTTTTGGTAGCTATAGAAAATGGGTAATAAATATAAGAAAACAACTTGGAAATATAAGAATAAGTAGAAGTAGATGAAAATAAGTAATAAAACAGGATTTAAATGCACTTTAGAGTACACAGTAGTGCATATAAAAAGAATGTAGAAAAAATAGTACGTATAAAAAGAACGTATAATATGACAATGAATGGATCGATTCTCTTGGGCTTTGGGAAGTTACGACAAAATAAGAAAGTAATTAAAGAAGAACTACCAAAAAAACTGGTTAAATTGAAAAAAACAGAAAAATTGCCATGTGGATATTAATGTGAAGATTTCTACTATAAAAATTAGCCAAAAAAACTGTAAAAAGTATCAAAATGCTAAGAATACCAATATTTGCAGCTGTAAATATATTTTAAATCCATTATGCTGAAATATATAATTAAATTATTGTAACCGGTAATACTTTTTTGACCCATAACATATGAAATTATAGTTTAATATATAAATATTAGTAAAAAAAGTAGTCAAAAAGTACCTAAATAGGTAGATATAGAATTACTGCAAAAATTAAATATAGAAATGAAATATGTGAAAATAGTATTTATTAATGCCTTGTCCTGCTTGCCAACAAACGAAAAATTCACAGTTTCAAATCTTTACATAAGACAAGTAGCGTTGGTGCGCCAGTGAAACGAAATTTTGAGTTGCCTGTCAAATTTTCCCTGGTATTCTCTGTCTCTCTCTAGGACCTCTCTCTTGTATGTTGGTCGCAATCTCGCTTCACTGTTTGAATGGGACGGGGCCATGGACGTATAAATAAAGAGTATGGACCGGTTTATTTACATCTTTACTTGAAGCCACGAGATCGTCACAGTCATAGCCACAAATCCTTAATTTGACGTTGTCATATTATTTTGTTTTCAAGTCAATATTTAAAATAATTTTCAATTTTTAGTATAATTTACTTTTAATTTATAAATCAAAATATATTACTTAGTTACTAGAAACCATTTCTAAATATACTTATTCCGCAACCAAGGAATTAAAAGAAAAACATTAATTTTTTAATTATTAAATGAAACTATATTCTGATAATTTCAACTATTTGTGAAACTTGGCACCACTGGTAATATCAACCAATCATAGTGCTTCAAGAAGAAGGAACGTGGCGTCTCGTGTTGTTTACGTTTATTTTGATAATTTCAGAATTTCCTTTTGTGTCATTTGAGTGAATTTGTTAGCGTATTTTGACTTTGAATTGAACAATCGTAATCGTTAAGTGTCTTAATCATGGTGCGTAACTGTGTCGTATGCAGGAAAACTGCATATTTACATCCACAACTGTCATTTCATTGGTAAGTATTTATCAAGTACATATTATAAACAACATCCATTGACGTAGCACAGGGATATGATATTACGTTATCCTTGAATTGAAATAAAATAAATAAATAAATAAAACTTAATAATTTTGTGAAATAAAGTAAATTTTGTAGTATTATAAATACATTTATTTATTTATTCGAATCTACAATATAATTTCTATAAATTTTCTTGTATGTTATTATATTACCTATATAATAATGTAAAATTAAGGTTTAATGTGTTTTATACATTGTTGTATATAGGATTTGTTGTTTTGTTGTTTATGTACTGTTCAATAATAGTTTGTATGTTTTCTTACGTTTATTAATATTTTAATAATTAATATGGTTGACCATTCAACCAATTATGCTCCGTTTTTAAACCAGGAGGAGTAATTCAAATTTACTGCGCCGTAATCCTTATTTGAATGTCCAATCGCAGGCAAGTGTACTCCACTGTTACGAAATTTTGACACTATTTACATTTATGAAATTTTAACACTATTGGCATTTTATAGGTTAATGTAGATATATTAGCGATTTTTTGTGTTTTCTGCGTTACTCCTTTAACTTTTGAATTTTTAGTCGTCCTTTTAAAAACACATATTTTTTTACCATAAACTTGCCAAGTTTACTCCACTGTTATGAAATTTTGACACTATTTACATTTATGAAATTTTGACACTATTGGCATGTCATAGGTTAATAGGTGTTTTCTGTGTTACTCCTTTAATTTTTAGATTTTTAGTCTGCTTTTTAAAGCAGATATAAAAAATACATATTTATTTGCGACATCAGCTACCGGCTATACCTACTGTTTCTCTTTGTTCTTAAGAGTGTGAAACAAAGTTATCTATCTATACTATACATGTCAAACTCGTATTGTTCTATATAAAGTTATGTAAGATTTTTGTTTAATACATATTATAAATGCGTAGGTATATTAATTTGTAAAATATATTGGTATAATTATATACGGGCAATGTATAAATAACCTGCGATACCCTGATGACCCGGTTATTCTGCCAGATAATGCTGAAGCACTGCAACGCCTAATGGACCGAGTAACGACAGCCTGTAGAGAATTTGGAATGAAATTGAAT
Source organism: Diabrotica virgifera virgifera (assembly GCF_917563875.1). Lineage (NCBI taxonomy): Eukaryota > Metazoa > Arthropoda > Insecta > Coleoptera > Chrysomelidae > Diabrotica > Diabrotica virgifera. The sequence continues at coordinate 140,233,256 of NC_065443.1, forward strand.
ACAAAGAAGACAAAAACGATGGTCAGCAAGCACCAAAACAGAAGGGTGAAGGTCAATGTCGACGGAACATCTCGCCAGAGTGACAAGAATAACTTACCTTGGAAGTAATCTTGATGTAACTTGGGACCACTCACTAGAAATAAGAACACTTCTGGAAAAGGAACGTACAGTATTTTACAAAATGCAAAAAGTTCTATGCAACCGCCAGCTGGGTATTTCATTGTGAACTAGAGTACTTAAGTGCTAAGTTTTCTCCACCTTGCTCTATGAATGAAATCAAAAGTGAATGAATTGCTCCCACTTATAATCTAAGGCAAAATCAATAGCAAAAGAGGACCATGACCATAAGAGACATTTGCAATTGACAACATTTTAAGTTTTCTTTAATTGATCTCAGATCGAGTTAGCACATATTTTATTCCAAATAAAATAAATTGAAATTTACATAAAAATTAGAAAAATAATAAAATTCAAGGTCGTTGGGGAGGCAGAAAATTTGTATAAAAAAAATAAAAATACTATGTAATATGCTAAAAAATAACACTAGCAACTTTTTCACACTATAAAGGCGGAGATACATATGCGCTCTGCTCGGTGTGCGAGCCGCTCGCGCGCAGCGTATTCGTCAGATTAGTACGTGTTTTCAAGTGACGCACAAACGGCACGCACACGGCGCACCACGATCTAAATTCTGTCGGTTTTTCAACAAACGCTTTGATGGTTCGCAATACGTATTTGGACGGGTTTGCGAGTGGTTTGTTGGTTTTGGCGCGCATGAGTTGAATATTTGTTAGTAATGGAATGGTCGGAACTGTCGGAAGGAAATTGATGTTTACCGTGGAAAATCATTATTGTGGGATCCTCAATAAAGAACCATTTAATTTAAAGAAACAACTTAAATCCGATCTGAACGGAAATAGAAGCTGAAATAAAAAAAATGTACATGCGGACCTTTTTAAAAAATGTTAGTTCATTGTTGTACTAAAAATAACATGTATTAAAAATAAGATTTACTATTTTATTTGAGCATAAGCCACTATTCGAGTTTGAAATCAAGTTTACTTGACCTTTCGACTTTCACTTCGGAAATAGTTATCAATATCAAAAAAACATTCATAAGCAGATATATATTATGTGTCACCGGAAAGCGAAATAGGTAACGCACGACTTGGAGAACCTATAGTTTTCTAACTTCGTGGCTGGTGAATCAACGCAGTTGAAACAAGCGGATATATTATAATTGTGTCACCGGAAAGCGAAAAAGGTAAGGCACAACTTGGAAGACCCAATAGTTTTCTAACTTCGCTTGTGGTGAAGCAACAGAGTTGGAACAAGCAGATATATTATAATTGGGTCACCGGAAAGCCAAAAAGGTAACGCACAACTTGGAAGACCCAATAGTTTTCTAACTTCGCTTCTGGTGAAGCAACGGAGTTGGAACTAGCAGATATATTATAATTGGGTCACCGGAAAACGAAAGAGGTAACGCACAACTTGGAAGACCCAATAGTTTTCTAACTTCGCTTCTGGTGAAGCAACGGAGTTGTAACAAGCAGATATATTATAATTGGGTCACCGGAAAGCCAAAAAGGTAACGCACAACTTGGAAGACCCAGTAGTTTTCTAACTTCGCTTCTGGTGAAGCAACGGAGTTGGAACATGCAGATATATTATAATTGGGTCACCGGAGAGCCAAAAAGGTAACGCACAACTTGGACGACCCAATAGTTTTCTAACTTCGCTTCTGGTGAAGCAACGGAGTTGGAACATGCAGATATATTATAATTGGGTCACCGGAAAACGAAAAAGGTAACGCACAACTTGCAAGACCCAATAGTTTTCTAACTTCGCTTCTGGTGAAGCAACGGAGTTGGAACAAGCAGATATATTATAATTGGGTCACCGGAAAGCCAAAAAGGTAACGCACAACTTGGAAGACCCAGTAGTTTTCTAACTTCGCTTCTGGTGAAGCAACGGAGTTGGAACAAGCAGATATATTATAATTGGGTCACCGGAGAGCCAAAAAGGTAACGCACAACTTGGACGACCCAATAGTTTTCTAACTTCGCTTCTGGTGAAGCAACGGAGTTGGAACATGCAGATATATTATAATTGGGTCACCGGAAAACGAAAAAGGTAATGCACAACTTGGAAGAGCCTATAGTTTCCTAACTTCGCTTCTGGTGAAGCAACGGAGTTGGAACAAGCAGATATATTATAATTGGGTCACCGGAAAACGAAAAAGGTAAAGCACAACTTGGAAGAGCCTATAGTTTCCTAACTTCGCTTCTGGTGAAGCAACGGAGTTGGAACAAGCAGATATATTATAATTGGGTCACCGGAAAGCCAAAAAGGTAACGCACAACTTGGAAGAGCCTATAGTTTTCTAACTTTGCTTCTGGTGAAGCAACGGAGTTGAAATAAGCAGATATATTATAATTGAGTCACCGGAAAGCCAAAAAGGTAACGCACAACTTGGAAGAGCCAATAGTTCTCTAACTTCGCTCCTGATGAAGCAACGGAGTTGAAACAAGCAGATACATTACAATTGTGTCACCGGAAAACGAAAAAGGTAACGCACAACGTGGAAGAACCTATAGTTCTCTAATTTTGTTTCTGGTTGTAGGAACAAGCAGATATATTATGGTAGGGGAGCAAAGTATGCTAAATGTGCAGTCACTCGAGCGCTTTGGGGACCTATTGGGCTGTGATTATTAGGTCCTAAAACCAAAAAAAGTTAAGTAAAATTTTCCATTTCAGTGGGGACTTCCCATTTTTTAATTTAATTATCCATTTCTTACAATCTTTTTTCCGATTACAGCGCCATCTATCCATAATTACAAAAATTGTTTCGAATAAAAGTTGTTTATTTTTATACAAACGATCCAAATCTGCAATAAGAAATGGGGGCTACCACTTAAGATTTTAAAATAAGCCCCCCACCTCACCTCTGTGGGGGTCGTGTTTGGAACCATTCGATAGATTTTTTAAAAATATTGATAAAGTGTATTTTGCAGTTTTTCGATATGATGTTTATTTTGCGAAAGATCGCGGGATTTGTATTTAAAATTTTAAATTTCCCCCCCCCTCTCCGTGGGGGTCATGTTTGGTATTTTTCGATAGATTTTTGAAAAACATTGAACACGTAGTTTTTAGTTTTTCAATCTGACGTTCATTTCGCAAAATATTCGCTTTTTTTTATGAAACTTTTCGACTCACCCATTTCCGTACACCCCGCTCAAATCGTCATATTTTTGAAATATAGACTCTTTTGCATGTACTTAACTTACCTAATCTTAATCTGACAATTTCGAGTATTTTTAAGGATAGATTTTTTTTTCGGGTCCCCCTGAACGAACCCCCCTGTGTTAAGAGCCAATAGATGGTGGAGGTACATCTGCAGGGTACAACGTTTCTCCCCATATGATAATCTGACGCGCTCGAGTAACTGCAAAAATCCCCGCTTGGGCTCCCCTACCATTATATTTGTGTCGCCGGGAAGCGAAAAGGTAGTTCCCGAAATGTTCGCAAACTGTGGCTTATTCCACATAAAATAGTAAATTGCATAAGATGACACAAGAAAATAGTTTCAGAATATGTAATAACAAAATAAGATGTAGTAGAAGTACAGGACAGAGACATGATTATCTACAATTACTAAACGTTCGTATGTTTCCTCTGGGTCGTCAAAATGAAAAATTTTAACGAACAATAACCGCGCCTCAAACGCGCGGCGCTCACACGGCGCGGAGTTCGCGGCGCGGATATGTATTTCCGCCTTTAGATATAACATTTCAAACTTTTATTTTTTCGATGCATCCTATTATGTATTATATTAGTTTGAATAAAATATTGTATAATATAGCATAATAGTAATTTGTGATTTTGAATACTAACTCATCTTTATTTATTCTTTTGTGTAAAACAATGTTTGTAAATATATTCTATACATTGAAAATTAAAATTATTTATTTTTCGTTGTTTCTCACTTCTTTCAAATATTGTATATGTTTACGATACTAAAAATATCATTAGTAATCATTTATTCAAATAAAAAAATTGTTTCAAATACCGTTCAATTATTGGAAGGTACGCCACTGACTATGAAGGAAATGTCACAGTCTATCACCTCGTCCCCTTCCTCGCGCCTATAAACTGTTTGGCTTCAAATTTCGGTGAACAGAGAATAGAGCATGCCTAGTCCATCCTCTTTATTTATACGTCCATGGACGGGGCCATTCCATCCGTATTTCGTTGGTGCAAATGAAAGGAATAAATTCGTTATTTCGTAAACCGGCGACTTTAAGGAAAAATCCCGAAATAGGTCGATTTTTATTTTTAAATCAAGATATTTTGACATATATGCCATACTAGTGACGTCATCCATATGGTCGTGATGACATAATCGATGATTTTTTAAATGGAAATAGGGGTCGTGTGCTAGCTCATTTGAAAGGTTATTCAATTCTCTATTCAGTAATATAAGCATTTACATAATTATTTATACAGTGTGTCCAAAATAAATTTTTGAATTAAATTATTTGACAAAAAAAAGGAATGGATGTAATTTATTTAATTCAAAATACATTTTATTGTTACCCGAAAATAGAGAAAAAGGTTTATTTCACCATTAAGCATTGCTTATCGATTAAATTCAATGATCAAACCAGCTCCCGCCAGCCACCTTAACCGAAAAACCATTGTTTATTTGTGAAATAAACATTTTTTTCTGATTCAAGACAGCAGTAAAATGTATTTTGAATTAAATAAATTACATAAATTCTTTTTTTTTTGTTAAATAATTTAATTAAAAATTTTTTTTGTCACCCTTTATAATTAATTATGTAGGTGTTTACGTTACTGAATAGAGAACAAGAATAAAAAACCGCTAAACGCCGTAAAAATGAGTGGCGCATACAATATTCCAGCTACAAAAGATCTGATATGAAAATTACGTGGCGCGAAAATGTATTTTCATTTTGATGCAAAACAAAATTCTAGTTTTATTTTAAAAGATTTTTCCATAATATTTGCTAAATTTGAAGTAAACGCGCCACAAAAGAGTTTCAAAATTCAAACTGTATCAAATTTACTCTTTTGTGGCGCGTTTACTTCAAATTTAGCAAATATTATGGAAAAACCTTTTAAAATAAAACTAGAATTTTGTTTTGCATCAAAATGAAAATACATTTTCGCGCCACGTAATTTTCATATCAGATCTTTTGTAGCTGGAATATTGTATGCGCCACTCATTTTTACGGCGTTTAGCGGTTTTTTATTCTTGTATCAGGAGTTTTTCAAGTTATATACAAATTAAATGTATGAAGTTGAATGCAATTTTTCTCGATTACACGTCAAGCTTTATAAATGGTCACCTTTGTCGCATTATCTCCCAAATGATCTAGTGACCATCGAATGTATACTAGATTTTTTTTCTAGTCGAAATAGAATAAATAAAAATATTGGGATGGCCGGTAAATGAACTCAGATTATCCGTTACAGATCAAATTTAGCGTCGTAACCACTACAACTACATAAACCATTTCGGGAATAATAGTTAATTGGATTATACATTTCTAACTTAAGACTTCTAAACGGCTTAACCGATTTTGATCACTAAACATGAGTTTGAAACGTATTGACAAGTAGTATCTGATGCATCTGAGTTCAAGTATGAAAACTAAAGTTGTTATAGAAATTATTGAGCTTGAACTGTTTTTCCCCATAGGAAATAGATTTGATCATACATATGAAGCGTATAACTTAATATTTCTAATTTTCCCGGATATGAGGTAAACAACGTTAGATTAGCCTAGAGTCCTTCTGCAAACGCTCAGTTATTGGCGCAATTCGTAGGTTGAAATTTTGAGAAATTGTCGAAAAACCAAAATTTTCAAAGTTTAGTTTTTCAATTTTTTGGCTATACTGAGCCGTGTGTACGTCTGAGCTTGATCGCTTAGGCAACGTTTGAAAACCTAACTCAACCCTATTGATGTGGTTTATTTGCGATTTTCCTGTCTCTCCTTGAACCTAAGATATATACGCCCAAAAAATTTGCCATTTTGTATCTACCTAGCCCTATAGCTGGCTTACGGGTAGTCAGAAGTCAAAAATTACACCGGTTCTGAATCGGCCCTCACACCCTCTTGAAACACAGAAAAAAAATTCAGATCGGTGTAACTTTTCCACATACATACATACATACATACATACATACATACATACATATGTACATATCCACAAACATTTTCCCCTTTTTAAATAAAAATTGAGTTCTAATTCTGAGCTCGCTAACTTTTAAACGGTATAACCGATTTTCAAAATTAAACATGCGTTGGAAAGTTTTTGAAATTTTTGGGAGTTTTGGGGACGAGAACGAAAAACAGACCCTAAATAGGAAAAGCCGTAAAATCCACAGCCTTGGACCAAAATGAAGAAGTAATATATGGATCTAGGAGTCTTTTCCTAAACTTTAAGATGGGATTTGGCTCAATTTTCAATTCGTCAGGTTTAGAAAATCGAAAATTTCATGTATACAGAGAGAGTCTGTAATTTGGAATAAATTCAATATCTCAAATAATAATTATTTTTTTGAAAAATGCTCAGACCCGTCGATTAGTAATTCAAATTGTCCTTTTTGACATACAATAATAATGTATACAGGGTGTCCCAATTTAGAGATATGACATCATCGTTCATTTTATTAAATGGCAACACTGTCATTTTGATAGCTATTTTGATAGGGTGTGTAAAGTTATACACAACTGCAAAATATCAAATTTTTATTCTCTGCCATTTACAAGATAATAGAAAATAAAAAAGTATGTCTGTAATTTGGAATAAATTCAATAATTAAAATACTAATTGTTTTTTTGAAAAATGCTCAGACCCGTCGATTAGTATTTCAAATTGTCATTTTTGACATACAATAATAATGTATACACGGTGTCTCAATTTAGAGATATGACGTCATCGTTAATTTTCTTAAATGGCCATACTGTCATTTTTATAGCTATTTTGATAGGGTGTGTAAAGTTATACACAACTGCAAAATTTCAAATTTTTATTCCCTACCATTTACAAGATAATAAAAAATACATTGTTATGAAAAACATAATCAAACTGAAAATTGAATTTAACTATTTTAATTAAGCAAATACTCTTAATGTTTCTCTCAATTATTGTCAAATTGTCAATGGGCAAGGTTATGAGTATTTGCTTATTTGAAATAATTAAATTAAATTGTTATTTAATTATTGTTTTTCATAACTTTGTTATTTTTTATTATCTTGTAAATGGTAGGGAATAAAAATTTGAAATTTTGTAGTTGTGTATAACTTTACACACCCTATCAAAATAGCTATCAAAATGACAGTGTTGCCATTTAAGAAAATCAACGATGACGTCATATCTCTAAATTGGAACACCCTGTATACATTATTATTGCATGTCGAAAATGACAATTTGAAATACTAATCGACTGGTCTGAGCATTTTTCAAAAAAACGATTAGTATTATAATTATTGAATTTATTCCAAATTACCGACATAACTTTGTTATTTTCTATTATCTTGTAAATGGTAGAGAACAAGAATTTGATATTTTGCAGTTGTGTATAACTTTATACACCCTATCAAAATAGCTATCAAAATGACAGTGTTGTCATTTAAGAAAATCAATGATGACGTCATATCTCTAAATTGGGACACCCTGTATATATTATTATTAAACGTCAAAAAGGGCAATTTGAAATACTAATCGACGGGTTTGAGCATTTTTCAAAAAAACAGTTAGTATTTGAGATATTGAATTTATTCCAAATTACAGACTCTCTCTGTATAATATTATATAGTGTCGCATGTAGGGGTTGTGCGCCACTGTCGTTTGTGTCGTTCACTGGTACTTTTCAGTCGTGTGTGTCGTTCTCTGGTAATTTTCAAAATTAGATGTGCGTTGGAAAGGTAATGATCAGTACTAGCAGAAGCCGCAAAGGTCGAACTAATATTTTTGAAATTTTTGGTAGTTTTGAGAACGAGAACCTTGGTCGCAATCTCTCCCAAATGATCTAGAACTTACGACACCAGTGATAAGACAATCTGAGTTCATATCCCAGCCATCCTAATAATTATGTAATTATGGCTGGCAAATGAACTCGGATTGCCCAATCAAACCAGCATCGTAACCACTACAAGTACATAAACCATGATTGATTAATAACATTGATTTTTTCGATATAAACTAAATTTCGATAACCAATAAATCGAAAACTATTAATTTTATCAAAAAAATATAAAACATTTTTTGCTTACAATTAATGTTTTTACCAACATTTGCGGTCAAAATATAATAAAAAATTTCCACCATCGAGACGGGGTGGCAACCACCCCATGGTAAAAGCGTCTTTCGGAATCATACAGATTTTGATCCTTAGACTCTCCACTACTTATTCTCAAATTTTCAAGCAAATCGATCCATTCTGTAAAAATTGCGAAGTGAAAAGTTTCAGTTCCTGGACTAATTTTCTTTTGGAGCTCTATAACTTCTGAACGGCTGAACTGATGTTGATCACTAAATATGAGTTTAAAACGTATTGACAAGTAGTATCTGATGCATCCAAGATCAAGTATGATAACTGAACGTATTACAGGATTTATTGAGCTTGAAAAACGGTTTTTCCCATAAGAAATAGATTTGATTATACTTATGAAGCCTATAACTAAAAAATTCGAATTTTCCCAGATATGAGATATACACCGTTAGACGTGTCCTGAGTCCTCCTACAAACGCTCAGTTATTGGCGCAATTCGTAGGTTGAAATTTTGAGTAATTGTCGAAAAACCAAAATTTTCAACGTTTAATTTTTCAGTTTTTCGGCTATGGTGAGCAGTGTGTATGTCTCAGGTTGATCGCTTAAGCACCGTTTGAAATCTTAACTCATCCCTATTAATTTGGTGTATTTGCGGTTTTCCTGTCTCTCCTTGAACCCAAGATATATACGCCCAAAAAATATGCTATTTTGTATCTATCTAGTCCTCTAGCTGGCTTACCGGTAGTCAGAAGTCAAAAATTAGACCGGTTCTGAATCGGCCCTCACACCCTCTTGAAACACAGAAAAAAAATTCAGATCGGTGTAACTTTTCCACACACATACATACATACATACATACATATCCACAAACATTTTCCCTTTTTTAAATAAAAATTGAGTCATACTTCTGAGCTCGATAACTTTTGAATGGTATAACCGATTTTCAAAATTAAACATGCGTTGGAAAGGTAATGATCTGTGCTATCAGAAGCCGCAAAGGTCGGGCTTAAGTTTTTGAAATTTTTGGGAGTTTTGGGGACGAGAACGAAAAACAGACTCTAAATGGGAAGGGCCGTAAAATCCACACCCTTGGACCAAAATGGAGATATGACATATGGATGGACGAGTCTTTTCCTATTCTTTAAGATGGGATGTGGCCCAATTTTCAATTCAGTCAGGTTTAGAAAATCGAAAATTTCGTGTATATATAGTGTCGCTTGTAGGGGTGTTGTGCGCCACTGGTGAGAACTGCCGTTCTCTGTGGATTGAATAACCTTTCAAATGAGGTAGCACACGACCCCTATTGTTATTTAAAAAAAAATCATCGATTACGTCATCTCATCACACCCAAATGGATCACGTCACTATAGTACGCCATATATGCCAAAATATCATAATTTAAAAATAAAAATCGACCTGTCTCGGAATTTTTTCTTTAAGTCGCCGGTTTACGAAATAACGAATTTATTCCTTTCATTTGCACCACACTGTATATAAAAATATTATTATTTCCTTGTTTGTATTTATGAATATGTTACCCATATTATGATAAATAAAGACGTTTTATTTGTTTTTAATAACTACTTATATTTCTGCAACTGCGTTCAGACACATCTTAGTATCTCATTTTAAACACTTACTTACACCGATTATCTTCTGAGGCATCGATTTATCAACATTGGCCATTTGCTTCTGGGCACTGTCGTTATTGACCGGTTATTGATGAAAAATCTAATTTTACGTTAAGTTTTTACAACATTGGCCAATAGCTAAGGTTATTGTCGTTAATGGCCGGGCATTGTCGTTAATAACCAAGGAAAATGGACATTCACGACAATGCCCGGCCATTAACGTCAATGTCCAATTTACATCATTGACCGTAACATATACATTAAAGTCAGAATTTGGTATTAGTTTTGATAGTAAACTAAATGTAAGCCCAAAAACTTACGATGTCGGGATAGTATCACGAGGTTTTTTCCTGGTTTTCCCTCGTGATTTACTATGGAATCTCTAGCACGAGAATTTTACTGCCATCGTTGCATTTGGTTGTCTTTTTAAAGACAGATCACATGCTATGATTTTTTGTGGCGGATATTCTTGAGTTGGGGTTGATTTCATGTAATCGAATGAACTATCTTTTAGTAAAGTCGTCCCAGGAACGCAACTCATCAATATTGGCAATATCATTTTAAAGTCTTCTACTTTAAAATGTATAATACATGCCTGAATTGCAGATAAAAATGAGTCAGATTAAATAAATTATTAGAAGAATTTTTTACTAAGCAACAATATTTTTGTTTATTTAGTATTATTTTGTATTTTGACAACGACACCCGACTTGGGCGTCGTAAAATTGTGGCTTATTTCCCATTTAAAATAGTTCATTATAAAAATGCCACAAGGAAATAGCTTCAGAACAGATTAACAATAATTGTTTAAAATTTTAAACAATAGATAATTATTCAAAATTTCAAAGGTCATTTTGAATAATTATTGTTAAAATTTTTGGTAGTGAAAAATCTTCATTCTAAATGTTTGTATGTAATAAAATTGTTGAAAAAATATTTTTTTCAATCCAGTTTTCTTGTTTTTGTCTTTATTTTTCTCATAAACTAATCACTTTAAGCATCATGTGTTATACATTTTTAACATCAGTTCAAAGAGGAGAATCCAAATATAAAATAAAAAAGGTGGAAATAATTTAAAAAAATTAAGGGATAATCCGGAGGTGAGAGGGTGCCATTTCTGGCAAGCTTAAATATAATGTCCCTTAAATATAATGTCCCCCTCTTGAAGTAATATTTGGTTTTTTCTAAAAATCAGTAATTCAAAAGTTATTTAAGGTGGATAGTTTTATCTGAAGAGCACTGTATAATTATGTATGTTTGTTTTAGCGCATCCGAATTTAAAATTATTTATTAGTCACGGTGGGGCTTTGAGTACAGCAGAAGCAGCGTATAATGCCGTCCCAGTAGTCGGAATACCATTTTGTGCTGACCAACATCTAAATATTAACATAATGGAAAGCAAGGGAATTGCTGTTAAAGTAGATTTTGTGACAATGACTGCAGAAACCTTATTGGATAAACTTAACGAAATCCTTCACAATCCTAAGTAAGTAAGAATTATTAAAAAAGTTTAAAATGGGAAGTATATAAATATTTAAATTGATAGAGTAGCGCTTAAGCTTCTCACGGTATAGGAGAGTCAATATAGCACGTAAACATGCATTGTTTCGGAATTATTCAAACAAGCTTATACAGGGTGAGTCACCTCTAACGGGACGGAAGATTACAGCAAAATGGTAAAAGATTTGAAAAACATTTTAAATTAGTAGTTTGTAAGTTGATAAAATCTACATTTTAAAATTATTTTGAAATATACAGGGTGTCCCAATAAATGGCGGCGTATCAAAGTTATATTTTTTCTTATGGAACACCCTATATTTTATTGCATTTTTAATTGTCCGCAAAAAATAAGGTATAGTTTCATAAGGCTTCCCTATACCTATGTACAGAGTGTTCTGAGTTATGATGACTTTTCTTAAAATGTAAAGTTTTAAAAGAAAGCTTATTCTTAAGTTATTTAAGAAATTATGAAAAAAAAATACATTCACATCTAAATAGTTGGATATTGATTGAATGTATTCCATGATTAATTATTACACAATTATTTACAGGGTGTTCAACATTTACAGTTTCATTATTGGATTATTCAATGTGTCACATGATGCTTATTTTAAATGGAACACCATGTATATTAGTACACCATTATACTAAACAGAGTCACCTCTTTTGAATGGTATGTGAATGTCCTATACCTAGGTCTGATAGTTTTTGCGTAATTTACAATTATTTAAATTCTTAATCTGTAAATCGAGTTTAAAACAAAACATGTATCTCATTGTATGACATCGTCATTTTATGACAGTACGGTCTGGTAATTATCAAAAATATAAACATACGTGTATGATATTCAAATTTAATTGTTCCTAAAAATGAATAATCACGTTATCTACGAAAGAGTAGACATGGTACTTTGCGTTGGGGAGTGTTTGCAAAATTGTATCTTACCTTCTTAAGTTTACCCTCAAAAGTATCCTGATATAAGACACCCAAAAAAGGACGTTTTTGATAGTTTTCAATAAATTCCGTGCTACTGGTAATGTTGCATACGGAAAGTTAAATAAAAACAAACCAGTTATTTGTGATGACGTCAAGGAGCTTGATGTCCTGCTTTCTGTTACGGAAAACCCAAATACTAGTAAAGGAAAAATTTTGGGTGAATTGTAAATCAGTCAAACGACTGTTAGAATACTTAAGAGAAACCACTATTATCCGTATAAAACTCAACTACACCAGTATTAGACCAAACAGGATTTATGATAAATATTTAACTTATTGTTTATGGACTTTAGACTTTATAGAAGATCCTGATTTTTTTAATGTATTGTATACAGACCAATATACCTACTTTTCATAATAATGGTCTAGTAAATAGACATAATTTTACAGTTTATTTTTTAAGTTTAATTTTTTAAGATTACAGTTTAAAAATCGAGAGTGACTATAAATATTATTTTTAAAATCAATTTACCGTTTAAGAAAATTGTAAATTACGCAAAAACTATGACTCCTAGTTATAGAATATCTCTATACAATTCGAAAGAGGAACCTGTGCTTAGTATAATAATTTATTAATATACATGGTGTTTTATTTAGAATACGCATCATATGACACTTTAAATATTCCAATAATAAAACTGTAAATTTTGAACACCCTGAAAATAAATGTGTAATAATTAAAGAGCGGAATATATGCAAAGTGCATATAGATGCATATATTGCATATTTTCAGACAACAAACACAACATTGCATGTTTAAGCTAAACACGATTTATTTTGCATATTTTAAAAATAAATTATATAAAAGTTTAAAATTTTCCTCTCTTAGTTGGAATTTTATAACTTCGATATGAACGAGCTCGTTATTTATCTATCTGTCGCTCATTTGGACTTTCCCATTACTACCTGAATTTAACAATTATGGGTGTTCCCAGAAAAATATTATTTTATTAGCGTAGCAAGTCGTAGGTACCTACCTGCTTTTAAGGGTCTAATAATTATTTTGTCAGTTTCCGGCCAACATTTGTTTAAAGTAAACGTTGTATCGTATTTAGTGTTTTTGAAGTGATTGGTATATATTAAATTTAAATATGTCTACCATTCAAAAAAGTGCTTGGATAAAGTGTTTTCCCGAGTTAAAGCTAAGTGGAGACAAAGTATTTTGCAAGGCCTGGTCCAAAATCGTAAGTTACATTCATTTTCACATTTCATTTTTTAAATGAGGAACTGACAAACAAAAGCATCATGTCCCACAAAAGAAATTTTTCTGGAAAGAGTGTTTTTATTCGACAAATTCGCTTTTACTTCTATAAAGACGGACATAGAAAGAAGCATCAAAATACAAAAATCCATCAAATTGTAGACAATTCCGCTTTTGTTCTTCAGCTTAAGTAACGTACTTTGTTCTTTAAGTAACGTACAAATTGCTAAAGAACTTATGTTCATAAAAGTTAATTTTAGTTTTTTACCAGATCTAATAAAGTCATTAGAACAAAGGAATTTACAATTAAGTGATTCGGTTAATCTTGTTAACACTTTTTCTGCTCATTGTCACAAAATTCCCGGAAACACAGGGATTACAATTAGAAATAAATTAAAAAATGTTTTAGAAAAAAATGAGGGCTTCGATTGTTTGAGGAAAGTTGTACGTATTTTTGAAGGCAACTTTTCTGAAGATCTTACGACTTAATATATTGTTTATTTTTGAGTATTTTTAATATGCATTTGCATATTTAGACAAATTTAGAAAAAATACCTGCATATTTGTAGTAAAAGTAATGCATATATATGCGCATATTTTGGTAATGTTGTGTTGCATATATTCCGCTCTCTAGTAATAATCAATCATGGAATACATTAATTATAAAATAATTACCAGACCGTACTGTCATAAGGTGACAATGTCATACAATGTCATTAATTAACTACATCTTTTGTTTTAAAATCGATTTACAGATTAAGAATTTAAATAATTGTAAATTACGCAAAAACTATGAGACCTAGGTATAGGACATCCATATACCATTCGAAAGAGGTAAACTTGTTTAGTATAATTATTTATTATTATACATGGTGTTACGTTTAAAATAATCATATGACACATTGAATAAACCAATAATGAAACTATAAATTTTGAACACCCTGTCAATAAATGTGTAATAAATAATCATGAAATACATTAAACCAATATCCAAATATTTAGATGTAAAAGTAATTTTTTATAGTTTCTTGAATAACTTGTGAATAAACCTTCTTTTAAAACTTTACATTTTAAGAAAAGTCAACATAACTCAGAACACTCTGTACATAGGTATAGGGAAGCCTTACGAAACTATACCTTATTTTTTGCGGACAATTAAAAATGCAATAAAATATAGGGTGTTCCATAAGAAAAAATATAACTTTGATACGCAGCTATTTATTGGGACACCCTGTATATTTCAAAATAATTTTAAAATGTAGATTTTATTAATTTACAAACTACTAATTTAAAATTTTTTTCAAATCTTTTACCATTTCGCTGTAATCTTCCGTCCCGTTAGTGGTGATTCACCCTGTATTTTTGTAAAACTTTTTTTGTTAGTTTATTATATAGGGTGTCCCAAAAGTAGTGGAACGGTCGAATATTTCGCGAACTAAACATCACATCGAAAAACTGAAAAATACGTGTTCAATCATTTTCAAAAATCTATCCAATGACACCAAACACCAATCCCCACTACACCCCCTGGAGGTGGGGTGGGGGGTAACTTTAAAATCTCAAATGGAAACCCCCAGTTTTTCTTGCAAATTTGGATTCGTTACGTAAAAGTAGGCAACTTTTATTCAAGACATTTTTTCGAACTGTGGATAGATGGCGCTATAATTCGGAAAAACGATTTATCCTGATACCATAGGTAAATTATAGAAACGGTCTAATATCTCACGAAATACACTTCCAAATGAGAAACCAAAAAAACAGATTTTTAATCTTTTTCAAAAATATATCGAATAACACCAAACATGACCCTCCAACCCACCCCTTGGAGGTGGGGTGAGGGGTAACTTTAAAATCTTAAATAGATTTTAAATACCCCCACTTTTTATTGCAGATTCGGATTCGTCATAAAAAACTAAGCAACATTTATTCAAAACATTTTTTTGAATTTTTGATAGATGGCGCTAATAAATCGTATTGTTCCAACTAAAGCGCCATCTATTAACAATTCTAAAAAATGTTTCGAATAAATATGTTGTTTAATTTTTAATGACGGATCCGAATCTGTAATAAAAAGTGATGGTTGCTATTTAAGATTTTAAAGTTACCCCCCACCCCACCTCCAGGGGGTGGGTTGGAGGGTCACGTTTGATGTTATTCGAAAGGTTTTCGAAAAAGATTAAAAATCTGTTTTTTAGTTTCTCATTTGGAAGTGCATTTCGTGAGATACTAGACCGTTTCTATAATTTACCTATGGTATCAGGATAAATCGTTTTTCCCAATTATAGCGCCACCTATCCACAGTTCGAAAAAATGTCTTGAATAAAAGTTGCTTACTTTTACGTAACGAATTAAAATCTGCAAGAAAAACTGGGGGTTTCCATTTAAGATTTTAAAGTTACCCCCCACCCCACCTCCAGAGGGTGTAGTGGGGGTTAGTGTTTGATGTCATTGGATAGATTTTTTAAAATGATTGAAGACGTATTTTTCAGTTTTTCGATCCGATGTTTAGTTCGCGAAATATTCGACCGTTCCACTACTTTTGGGACACCTTGTATATTATGTTAAAGTAAAAATTTCTACTCACAGATTTTGCTGCTAATTGTTTATTAATTGTTTAAACAATAACAATTGTTTTGTATAAAATGATTTTAAAAATGTCGTTGAATCAAATTTTTGATTTACTATTTTGTTTTTGATTATGCTGAATCCGAATATGGCATTACAATTTGAAAATTCTTATACAGAAGCCTTTTGGGACACCTTGTATATTATGTTAAAGTAAAAAGTTCTACTCACAAATTTTGCTGCTAATTGTTTATGAATTGTTTAAACAATAACAATTGTTTTGTATAAAATGATTTTAAAAATGTCGTTGAATCAAATTTTTGATTTACTATTTTGTTTTTGATTATACTGAATCCGAATATGGCATTACAATTTGAAAATTCTTACACAGAAGCTGTTATACAAAATATATGCGTAGCTAGCAACCATATGGGGAACTTTTTTATTATCAGTTTTACGAAAAAAATGTATTCTTCATAAAATGCTCTGCATAGTGTAACATCTAAAAATCATTTTATCAATTTCATCAGATATCACATTTTATCAATTTCATACGAGGTATGTCAAAAATATAAATTTCGTTAAAGAGTAAAAAGTACCTTTTTATTCTAGAATATCAAAAATTGTTATTATGAAAAGTTGTTCGGAATTAAAAACTATGTTTTAATATACAATTACATCCTTCTAATTGAATAATTTTTTTTCTCAAATTACGGATACCCTTCATCATTTTATTACAATTGTGATAACTATTTTATTACAGTAAAACCTCCGTTAACCGAAGCCTTTTTAACCGAAACATCGTTTAACCGAAATGGCTAACAATTTCAATAATTTCGTCAATAAAAAGTAATTTTTTATTGCAAAACGGAAACAATTTGATGTTAATTTGTCATCATCAACATTGCTGTCACACAACTAAAAAACGCAATTAACCTTTAACTACACGCGCTGGCGTATTTTGTACGCCAGATATACGAATTCTACTGCAAATATATTTAAAAATTAAATTTTTGACCTTATTTATCTCTCTAACCTATCACTGGAATGTGCTTTACAATTTGGTTTTAGTTTCGTTATAATCGGCATTCTGGGAAGATCGTAATTTATAGTTTATTATTTGTTGTTTCCGGTGGTGGACAATATACGCCACGATTATATTGATATAAGTCGTAATATGAGTACATATTTCAATTGTTTTTTAGTCATTATGGCACAAAATATATTTTTCTTTATAAACAATACTTTTTCTCCTGTAAAAAATCACATTTCAAAAAAAATTTTATTAGTAATTTTATTTATCATGGAATCCAGTTATTCCATGATTCCAGTTATAAATCCCAATTGGCTAACTGAGAAGGAACTCCAAGTATTCACTGATGCCGAATAAGGTTTATAACAAACAACTAAATGTATTTTTTCAAAAAAAAAAAACAAATCCGCTGTTTTTAAGTGTATTTTCTTGTGGCGTATAAAGTACGCCACGCGTGTAGTTATGTTATAACTTGATGCGCGGGTAGTTAAAGGTTAAATAGGTATATAGCATATTGCGAAATTACCTCATGGTATTTTTAATACTAACTTTGACCAAGAATACTATGATTTTATACAAGAAGAATACAAAAAGCAATGTTATTTTTAACCGGAGTTCTTGTTAAAGAAACGCCCCCCCCCCTCCCCCAATTATTTCGGTTAACGGAGGTTTTACTGTATCAATTTTACGAAAAAATTTATTCTTCATAAAATACTCTATTTGGTCTGTAGTCTAAGATATAACCAAAACTTTTTCAATTTTATACGAGGTATGTACACAATATTTCAAATAAAAGGATGTAGTTGAACATTGAAACATAGTTTTTAATTCCAAACAACTTCTCTAAATAACAATTTTTGATATTGTGAAATAGAAAGGTACTTTACTCTTGAGTGAAATTCATATTTGTTGACATACCCCGTAAAAAATTATTAAAATTGATATTTGATGATTGCATCTTAGATTCTATAAATATAATATAGAGTATTTTATAAAGAATAACTTTTTTTTCGTAAAATTGACAAGAATAAAAAACCGCTAAACGCCGTAAAAATGAGTGGCGCATACAATATTCCAGCTACAAAAGATCTGATATGAAAATTACGTGGCGCGAAAATGTATTTTCATTTTGATGCAAAACAAAATTCTAGTTTTATTTTAAAAGATTTTTCCATAATATTTGCTAAATTTGAAGTAAACGCGCCACAAAAGAGTTTCAAAATTCAAACTGTATCAAATTTACTCTTTTGTGGCGCGTTTACTTCAAATTTGGCAAATATTATGGAAAAACCTTTTAAAATAAAACTAGAATTTTGTTTTGCATCAAAATGAAAATACATTTTCGCGCCACGTAATTTTCATATCAGATCTTTTGTAGCTGGAATATTGTATGCGCCACTCATTTTTACGGCGTTTAGCGGTTTTTTATTCTTGTATCAGGAGTTTTTCAAGTTATATACAAATTAAATGTATGAAGTTGAATGCAATTTTTCTCGATTACACGTCAAGCTTTATAAATAGTCACCTTTGTCGCATTATCTCCCAAATGATCTAGTGACCATCGAATGTATACTAGATTTTTTTTCTAGTCGAAATAGAATAAATAAAAATATTGGGATGGCCGGTAAATGAACTCAGATTATCCGTTACAGATCAAATTTAGCGTCGTAACCACTACAACTACATAAACCATTTCGGGAATAATAGTTAATTGGATTATACATTTCTAACTTAAGACTTCTAAACGGCTTAACCGATTTTGATCACTAAACATGAGTTTGAAACGTATTGACAAGTAGTATCTGATGCATCTGAGTTCAAGTATGAAAACTAAAGTTATTATAGAAATTATTGAGCTTGAACTGTTTTTCCCCATAGGAAATAGATTTGATCATACTTATGAAGCGTATAACTTAATATTTCTAATTTTCCCGGATATGAGGTAAACAACGTTAGATTAGCCTAGAGTCCTTCTGCAAACGCTCAGTTATTGGCGCAATTCGTAGGTTGAAATTTTGAGAAATTGTCGAAAAACCAAAATTTTCAAAGTTTAGTTTTTCAATTTTTTGGCTATACTGAGCCGTGTGTACGTCTGAGCTTGATCGCTTAGGCAACGTTTGAAAACCTAACTCAACCCTATTGATGTGGTTTATTTGCGATTTTCCTGTCTCTCCTTGAACCTAAGATATATACGCCCAAAAAATTTGCCATTTTGTATCTACCTAGCCCTATAGCTGGCTTACGGGTAGTCAGAAGTCAAAAATTACACCGGTTCTGAATCGGCCCTCACACCCTCTTGAAACACAGAAAAAAAATTCAGATCGGTGTAACTTTTCCACATACATACATACATACATACATACATACATACATACATACATACATACATACATACATATGTACATATCCACAAACATTTTCCCCTTTTTAAATAAAAATTGAGTTCTAATTCTGAGCTCGCTAACTTTTAAACGGTATAACCGATTTTCAAAATTAAACATGCGTTGGAAAGTTTTTGAAATTTTTGGGAGTTTTGGGGACGAGAACGAAAAACAGACCCTAAATAGGAAAAGCCGTAAAATCCACAGCCTTGGACCAAAATGAAGAAGTAATATATGGATCTAGGAGTCTTTTCCTAAACTTTAAGATGGGATTTGGCTCAATTTTCAATTCAGTCAGGTTTAGAAAATCGAAAATTTCGTGTATACAGAGAGAGTCTGTAATTTGGAATAAATTCAATATCTCAAATAATAATTATTTTTTTGAAAAATGCTCAGACCCGTCGATTAGTAATTCAAATTGTCCTTTTTGACATACAATAATAATGTATACAGGGTGTCCCAATTTAGAGATATGACGTCATCGTTCATTTTATTAAATGGCAACACTGTCATTTTGATAGCTATTTTGATAGGGTGTGTAAAGTTATACACAACTGCAAAATATCAAATTTTTATTCTCTGCCATTTACAAGATAATAGAAAATAAAAAAGTATGTCTGTAATTTGGAATAAATTCAATAATTAAAATACTAATTGTTTTTTTGAAAAATGCTCAGACCCGTCGATTAGTATTTCAATTTATCATATTTGACATACAATAATAATGTATACACGGTGTCTCAATTTAGAGATATGACGTCATCGTTAATTTTCTTAAATGGCCATACTGTCATTTTTATAGCTATTTTGATAGGGTGTGTAAAGTTATACACAACTGCAAAATTTCAAATTTTTATTCCCTACCATTTACAAGATAATAAAAAATACAAAGTTATGAAAAACATAATCAAATAATAATTAAATTTAACTATTTTAATTAAGGGGGTATTAGTACGCTATGGTCAAAATAGGTGGCCAATTTTTAAACTAACGTTTAACAGTTCTTTGAATAGATGGCAGCACGTACATATATTTTATTATTAAATTTAGTTCTCTGAACGACACCGCATTGATGCCATGTATTGCAACTTAGGCTCGGCACATCTCGATCTTAATCGTACTTTGTATTTACAGACGACAGTTGTTAATCCTTTCTTTACCTGCCTAGGGTAAATTCTCATTAATAGATACTAAACGTTCATTCATTTGGATATAGTTTATTATTTAATATTGTATTATACGGCAATTCGTAATTCTTTACCTGCTCAAAAGGATTTATTTCAAACTAAAGAAATTTGCAATTATTTGAAATACAAGTAAGTGCCTATCTAAAGGACCAAAAAAGAATTATGCTAATTCTCAGAATAAAGATCGAGTATAAAATTAGTATTTTTAATAAATGTAAAATACGTAAGTCAATTGAAAAACAGAGTCACTACAATAACTTTTTTCATATTGAATGTTTTTTCAACAGGGAAAGTTTTTTCCTCGGAAAATTTCACATTTTCATTTCATTTCTCATTTCAACATGCGAGGCAGAATAATAATTAGCCTAATGAACCACTTACTTAAAACATTTTTAAAAGTAATATACTGCAGAATACCTATATAAAAAATGCGAAGAACAAGTATCACGGACAAAGATTTGATTCCGCAATGCCTTGCCCTTAGGAACCCGAGAGGCTCTATTGACTGTCTAAGTGCTATATATTATTTGTTTTATCGACTACAAAAAGGCATTTGATAGAGTACAACATGATAAGCTGCACATACTCATAAATTATCTTGGAGGAAACTGGATTAGATGATAGATCTAAACAACATTAGATATGCCGACGACGCAGTAGTTTTTGCAGATAGCCTAGATGATTTGCAAAGAATAATGTCGCGCATATAAGACATAAGTAGTGAACATGGAATTTCAATACGAAAAAAAAAGAAAGTAATGGTAGTCATTAAGAGCGAAATATAAAATATTACATACACGGCTTTTGGTTAACCAACAACCAATTGACAGAGTGGACAGCTACACATACCTTGGTACCTACATAAACAGTCAATGAGACCACTCTAGTGAAATAAAACAACGCATAGGAAAAGCGAGATCAGCGTTCATAATGATGAAGTCTCGTTTCAGAAGTCACATTTACCACTTGTTAACAAAATTTCTATTATCAGATCCTATGTATTTTCTAGATTATTATACTGAGTAGAAGCCTGGACTCTTTCCGAAACTTCTTTAAGAAAACTGAAGGCATTCAAGATGTGGTATTACAGTCGCATTTTAAGAATTTCGTGGATGGGTCGTGTGACTAATGTTGAGGTCTTACGTAGAATGGGCAAGGAATGCGAGATTATTAACACACATTATTATCAAAGAGCGCAAAGTAGAATATCTTGGCCATGTTATGAGGAATGAATAGAGATTGCCGCTACTCATTCTTCAGGGCAAGGTATTGGGAAGAGAGGACCAGGGAGAAGAAGAATATATCTGAGAAACTGGTTCAATAACTACATCGACAAACAGACTATTCCGAATAGCAGCATGCAAAGTTAGGATAGCCATGCTGATCGCCAACATTCGGAACGAATAAGCACCGTGAGAAGAAGAATATCTCATTTTAAATTCTTCTTCTTCTTCTTCATGTGCCTCGTCCGTTGCGGACATTGGCACGTTAGTCCAAACCATTGGCGTAAGTTTTGAAGCCATGAGTGTCTTCTTCTTCTGGGTCCACGTTTGCTCTCTATTTTACTCTATATTGTCAGTGGCAGTATACGATATTTATCATGTCTCATAATATGATCGAGGTATTCAGGTTTCCGTTTCTATTGTGAAACAGATTTCTCATTTTTGTTTTCTCCTCAGCGCAATACCTCTACGTTGGTAGTGTGAGTCGTCCAGGACATTTTGAGGATAAGTCGGTACACCCACATTTCGAATACCTCTAGCCTTTTCGATAATGTTTCCGTTATTGTCCAGGTCTCTGCTCCATACAACAAGACTGGAAATACATAGCATTTTAGCAGCCGTATTTTTAGTGGGACAGATATGTCGCAATGATTGAATATATTTCTCATGTTAAATGTAGCTCTGGCCTTTTCAATTCTACATCGTATTTCGGTTGTTTGATCCCATTTCTAGTTGACGACTGTTCCAAGGTATACATATACTTCTACGTGTTGAATTGGTTTTTTATTTTCAATTGTCTGGCAGGTTTTTGAGTTTTGCTCACCAGTGTCCATTTTTGTTTTATTTATGTTGATGGTTAAAATCTCTTTTTTCACTCGCTCTTTGTAGGTACCCGGGTATGACAGGCCTGTCGATACTGCTAGCAACCACAACTGTATCGTCTGCATATCGGTTTATCTAATTATTACTCCAGTAAATTTCAATATTTTTTTTCACTTACGGAAATATTTGACATAAATTAATCAATGATTATACAATATTGTTTTGTCTACAATTTTTTTATTAGGATAATGCCTCAACAAATACTAATGGCCATTGGCATGTGTAATGTGTGTAAAAATGTCGACGTCATCGTCTTTACAAAGAGACGCTAATTGTATCCGAACAATGCATTATTTGCGGCCCTATAAAAATTAAATTTGCCAGAAAGTGAATAAAACTGAAATTGTTTTTAGATCCGCCCCACATAACATACTAGAGCTTACTTATGTTATTTATGTATTATGTCAAAACTAGTATAATCCCCCAGTAAACACTTTGAGTCATTTTGAACCTCGTGTAACTTTCAACCATTCGTATAACGTCACGGTTTCAAGCATAAAAAATGTATATTTGTATTGTTAAGACACTGTGACGTTATACAATCATGATTGAAAGTGAAAGTCAAACAAGGTCCAAAATGCGTACTGGGAGGGGGTGGGGCCACTTTTCTAAACAAAACCGCGTGATTCATCGTATTTCTGTGGTTACAAAACTCGTTTTCAATTGTTTGTAGATTTTCTTAAAATCCGGCAAACGCGCATCTGTCTCCATTTAATACATCACTGCTGCCATCTACTAAATGACACGTGAACTCATCTTCTCATCTATTAAGTGACAGCGGAACTAATTTATCACTAGAAAAATGCCAACTTATTGCTGTAATTTCAACAAAATCCCCAGATTGCAGCTTTTAACTAAAATTTTTACTTTTAGGTACAGTTAATTTAAAAATTATGGCAGTATGGACAATGAAATTTTGTTTAAAATAAAGCTTTTTGCATAGTTAATCGTTTCTGGTAGTTATTTTCCACCCAAGTTCAAAAATTATTATGCAAAACGAATTTTTATAGCAAGTTACTAAGTAAGTTATGACATGGACTCCTTTATGTACAGTTATAAAAAATATACTGCTTTCTTTGGAAATTTTAACTAGATACTATTAAAATAGAAAGTCTACAGTTCACGTACATACCCCTAAGTTGAAGATTGGTTTTGAAATAGTGACGGTAACTGTACCTAAAAACTATATAAATTTTAACATTGTGTCATACCACCTTAAGCAAATACTCTTAACGTTTCTCTCAATTATTGTCAAATTGTCAATGGGCAAGGTTATGAGTATTTGCTTATTTGAAATAATTAAATTAAATTGTTATTTAATTATTGTTTTTCATAACTTTGTTATTTTTTATTATCTTGTAAATGGTAGGGAATAAAAATTTGAAATTTTGTAGTTGTGTATAACTTTACACACCCTATCAAAATAGCTATCAAAATGACAGTGTTGCCATTTAAGAAAATCAACGATGACGTCATATCTCTAAATTGGAACACCCTGTATACATTATTATTGCATGTCGAAAATGACAATTTGAAATACTAATCGACTGGTCTGAGCATTTTTCAAAAAAACGATTAGTATTATAATTATTGAATTTATTCCAAATTACCGACATAACTTTGTTATTTTCTATTATCTTGTAAATGGTAGAGAACAAGAATTTGATATTTTGCAGTTGTGTATAACTTTATACACCCTATCAAAATAGCTATCAAAATGACAGTGTTGTCATTTAAGAAAATCAATGATGACGTCATATCTCTAAATTGGGACACCCTGTATATATTATTATTAAACGTAAAAAAGGGCAATTTGAAATACTAATCGACGGGTTTGAGCATTTTTCAAAAAAAACAGTTAGTATTTGAGATATTGAATTTATTCCAAATTACAGACTCTCTCTGTATAATATTATATAGTGTCGCATGTAGGGGTTGTGCGCCACTGGCGAGAACTGTCGTTCTCTGGTAATTTTCAAAATTAGATGTGCGTTGGAAAGGTAATGATCAGTACTAGCAGAAGCCGCAAAGGTCGAACTAATATTTTTGAAATTTTTGGTAGTTTTGAGAACGAGAACCTTGGTCGCAATCTCTCCCAAATGATCTAGAACTTACGACACCAGTGATAAGACAATCCGAGTTCATATCCCAGCCATCCTAATAATTATGTAATTATGGCCGGCAAATGAACTCGGATTGCCCAATCAAACCAGCATCGTAACCACTACAAGTACGTAAACCATGATTGATTAATAACATTGATTTTTTCGATATAAACTAAATTTCGATAACCAATAAATCGAAAACTATTAATTTTATCAAAAAAATATAAAACATTTTTTGCTTACAATTAATGTTTTTACCAACATTTGCGGTCAAAATATAATAAAAAATTTCCACCATCGAGACGGGGTGGCAACCACCCCATGGTAAAAGCGTCTTTCGGAATCATACAGATTTTGATCCTTAGACTCTCCACTACTTATTCTCAAATTTTCAAGCAAATCGATCCATTCTGTAAAAATTGCGAAGTGAAAAGTTTCAGTTCCTGGACTAATTATACTTTTGGAGCTCTATAACTTCTGAACGGCTGAACTGATGTTGATCACTAAATATGAGTTTAAAACGTATTGACAAGTAGTATCTGATGCATCCAAGATCAAGTATGATAACTGAACGTATTACAGGAATTATTGAGCTTGAAAAACGGTTTTTCCCATAAGAAATAGATTTGATTATACTTATGAAGCCTATAACTAAAAAATTCGAATTTTCCCAGATATGAGATATACACCGTTAGACGCGTCCTGAGTCCTCCTACAAACGCTCAGTTATTGGCGCAATTCGTAGGTTGAAATTTTGAGTAATTGTCGAAAAACCAAAATTTTCAACGTTTAATTTTTCAGTTTTTCGGCTATGGTGAGCAGTGTGTATGTCTCAGGTTGATCGCTTAAGCACCGTTTGAAATCTTAACTCATCCCTATTAATTTGGTGTATTTGCGGTTTTCCTGTCTCTCCTTGAACCCAAGATATATACGCCCAAAAAATATGCTATTTTGTATCTATCTAGTCCTCTAGCTGGCTTACCGGTAGTCAGAAGTCAAAAATTAGACCGGTTCTGAATCGGCCCTCACACCCTCTTGAAACACAGAAAAAAAATTCAGATCGGTGTAACTTTTCCACACACATACATACATACATACATACATACATATCCACAAACATTTTCCCTTTTTTAAATAAAAATTGAGTCATACTTCTGAGCTCGATAACTTTTGAATGGTATAACCGATTTTCAAAATTAAACATGCGTTGGAAAGGTAATGATCTGTGCTATCAGAAGCCGCAAAGGTCGGGCTTAAGTTTTTGAAATTTTTGGGAGTTTTGGGGACGAGAACGAAAAACAGACTCTAAATGGGAAGGGCCGTAAAATCCACACCCTTGGACCAAAATGGAGATATGACATATGGATGGACGAGTCTTTTCCTATTCTTTAAGATGGGATGTGGCCCAATTTTCAATTCGGTTAGGTTTAGAAAATCGAAAATTTCGTGTATATATAGTGTCGCTTGTAGGGGTGTTGTGCGCCACTGGTGAGAACTGGTTCTCTGTGGATAATAAAAAAAGTTATCAATAGGTTCCAAGTTACGCAGACATACTTTATAAGAGCTCAAAAATTTTTTTTGTTGAACATTTATTATTGTTAAAGCTTATTATTAAATGTATTTTAGGTAAGTTTTACAGAAAAAAGTTTTGATCAGTTTGTATAAAAATTTTTTTAGCTGGTAATTTTCGGTTTTGGTATTACATTTTTTATCTTTCTTAATTTTCTCAAATAGAAATTGTTTGTTTAATTTCTAAAGTAAAATAATTATACATTTTAAAGACTACACCATAATCTTTAATAATCTTTAATAAACACCTACAAAATTGTAATAGATTTGTTCAAATTTGAGTAATACCGTCTTAAAGTGGTAGTAATTCTGTAAAACTACGAAGTTTTCAAAAATTACATTTTTTGAGACGTCGCGTCGTATCATTTGATGATTTGAATTAAATGTTTGAGATTTTTTTTGAATGAAACATTATTTATAAAGATGTTTGAAAGGTAAATTGTGCAAATTTGAGAGTTTATAGCTAAAATTGTATTAGTTACACAGTTTTAAATCATTTTTAAATAAAATTCATGTAAGTGTCATTTTCCGCCCATACAGTACTTATGCCCATACATTTAATTTATTTTTATTATAACCATAAATGTTCTTCTAAATTTTCCAATTTGTAAAATTTCATTTGATCCATTAGTTGAAGAATTATATTGAAATAACTCAACCGTGCACTTCGCCGAACGCTAGTTTACAGTGCGCCAATGTTTGTGAGAAGGGCGACCTTAAGGGCTATAAATTAAAAATTATAGAAGCTATAGATTTAATTTTTAGAAAAATCTATATTTGAGGTTTTTTTTGTAATATTTTCTGAATTTTTCAATGGTCTAGTCAGTTTTTTCTAAGATTTATATTTTCGGAGTTATTAAAAAAAAACAACTAATTTCGCAGTTCATTTGTTTAATAAAAAATAACGCACTCACTTCTGGAGTAGAACTTTTTGATAAATTTGTCGTTTATCAAACATTTCTTAATCAAATTACAAAAAGTTCTATCTAGTTTGATTTTTTCGTAAGTCAAAATCTATATTGACTCCCCTAATATATTATTAAATTTGTTTCTACTCTAAAATATCCAACGTTTTGTTATTTAAAACAGTTTTCAGAATACATTAAAGTTTTGTCAACTAACGTTAGAATAATAAGACCACTTCTCCCTTAAGTTCCATCTCCGTTAGTGGGATTGGGACAGTAGCTACTTAAACTTTCGAAGCAACTGCTTTAACATTTAGTGGGAATTTAAGCGATTTATTTCGTTCTTTCGAGTTAGCTTTCGGAATTTGAACGAATTTAAACGGAGTAGTTGTTACAAGTCCTGGCTGTGTAATATTAGACAGTGAACACTATGGACAGGTCGAACGGTCGAGGATTTGTTTCATATAGGTACCTGCTAACCGAGAAACATTATTTTTCATCGCTTGCGTACGACGCGACGGCGTCGACAGTGTCGACCAACATCTTGCTGATTACCCTATAAGGCCGATGTCAGATTATGCGTTTTGGCCGGATGCGTTTCCGCCGCATCCGGTGAAAACGCATAGTGTGACAGATCAGTCCGGTTGCGTTGGAAACGGATGCGTTTTGTCATCGGTACGCGCTTACAAACTGCACCACACTAAACGCATAGTGTGACAGGTCGGTCCGGTTGCGTTGGAAACGGATGCGTTTTCACCGCATCCGGTCAAAACGCATAATGTGGCATCGGCCTAACCAGGAAGCGTGAAAAGAGGTATTACAAAAAAATATTCTTCCACCTTCTCGGACATGCTGAGTGAAATGCTTTTGTACTGTACAAGAAAAGCGGAGGGCTAGGAATGCATTTAGAAGTTCGAATGCGTTTGATAACGCAACTGATTGAGGTTTGCTACAAAGATAGAGGTGTGTCAAGAGGAAGACCTTTAACGCTTCCAAACCCACTAGACTTACCGGTCGACATTTCCCAGAAGTTGTTGACATTTGTCGACATCCAACTAGAGTGTGTGTTGTATGCAGTAAGGCTAAGGAAGTATCCGGAAAGAGGCGCGAATCAAGGTACTACTGTCCTGATTGCGATATGGGACTTTGTGTGACGCCCTGCTTCAAGACGTATCATACGGTAACTAACTTTTAGTTTCTCTTGTCTGTGTTCATTATTATAAAAATAAAAATACCTATACATGTCTTGTTTTTTACGCTACAATCTAGCTGTAAGCTCTTCTGAATAAATCCTTTTTGATCATCAACAGGGAGCATAAAAACTTTTGTTGTCTAGTTTGCTGCAGGGGCGTCATTTGAAATTTTGATTGGGGGGGGGGGGCAAGCATTATATATACAATACATTATATTGGGACCGTGCAAGTTCGGAAAAGCGACACCTGGTTTCATAGTTCGGCAAACTTTTTCGCACTTTTAATTATATTGGTCAATCATATTGGTCAATCATATTGGTCTGGTTACTAGACAATTGTCAAGGCCATAACAAAAAAATTATAAGAAGAAAAAGTAATATTAAAGTTATGTTAATAAAAGGTAAACAAGTGTATGTAGTAAATAAAATGAATTATTAAAATGCACTACTACAAGCAAAATACAATTAATTAAATTTACTTTTATATAATAATTGAATATCATATCAATATTGTGGAGCAACATATAATTTTTCTTCTTCATTGACAGTACATATGAAATAAACGTCAATTTGACAATTTCAATTGGCAATGAATTATTTAAGAAAGTTGCAAGATTTCTCCGCTATTCGCGCACGATCGTTTCTTGTAACCCCTCCAAGCTCTTGCACACGGCGAATATGCAAACATAATACAAATAAATCACTACAGTGATAAAATTGATGTATTTTTCGTAAATTTCAGTCATTTTCAGGGAGGGGGCAAATTCCCCCCTGACCCTATCAAATGACGCCCCTGGTTTGCTGGGAATGGCTTTTAGATGAAAAACGAATATGCAATGTACTAGGCAGGGTATACAACAAAACCTTTTGCTCACAGGTTTTATTTATCCAACCAAAAACCCGTCAACGAGATATCTCGGGATACATATTACACATGTAATAATGAAAACCTGGTATGTAAAAGTCTAAAAGGCTATTTATAAAGAAATAGAAGAATAATAAATATTCTGACACAAAATTGACAGAAATCTTGTTCCGTCAATTTTAAAATCTAATTTAATATTTTCTTACATATTTGTTAATTTTTTTCGTTTAAACTTGTTAATGTATTATTTGTTATTGTTAATTTAAAGATTAGAATGTTAAAGACTTATAAAACCGATTTTCTTTAAGGTATGTAAATATTTTGTCATAATTGTATTCAAAATTAATAAATTTTGTTCTTTAAGGAGAAAAAACGGTGTTTAGTCTATGTCCCGAGTTTCCAGAGTTTCTACATTATAAATCGGTTTTTGGTCACCTTGAAAACAGGAAGATGTCGACAAAGAAGGTACGAATCCATTTGGAACTTGGTGAAGAAAATAGCTTAGAGGTAGTTAAATTAACAACAATTAGATTATTATCAGATGATATCACTTATTTCTTTCCAACAAATTTACAAAATTTAAAACATCATAAAGATTTATTTGACACAAGTAGTACTGTCAAAATGGCAAGTAAAGCTTTGACAAAAGTAGGTCAGTATAGGAACATCACGATTACATTAAATCCTGAGATTGTTACTTTGTATTTAGATGAAGATTGTAATTTTGTTTTTAAAAATTGTTATTTAGAGGAATTAGTAGAGAATAGCACGCTGATAAATACTCCGGTTTCATTAGAAGCAACAGATAAAACTAAAGTAGATTTAATTAGACTAATTGATAAATTAAGTAATAAACTCGAGACAAAAGTAAACAGGGGGCTGGATATCTCTCAAATTCAAAGTCAGTTTGTTTTAAATAAATTTCAAGGCAAAGAAAATGCTAGACAGTGGATGAGTAATTTTGAAAATGAGTGCGAAAGACATGAAATAGTAATAGATGAAGCTAAAATACAAATATTACGTCTATTTCTGGAACATAATGCTATAGAATGGTATAGCTCAACTTTATGTAAATTAACAATGCATGGAGCATGGTTGGAATGGCAAAATTCTTTTTTAGAAACTTACGGCGATAAAAGTTGGCGAACAGTATATCTAGCATATACTTATAAGTATATAAACGGTTCTTTTCTAGACTATGCGCTAAAAAAAGAAAGGATGTTGTTAGAGACTGAGCCATCTATGTCAGATCAATCGCGCATAAATCACATTGTGGTGGGTCTGCCATTGGACATTCAAGATCGCTTGGACAAAGAGACCATTAATACTACTGAACAGCTTATGAATCAGCTACGTAGATACACATCAATATTTCCTAGATTCAAAAAAAGACAAGGAAGATTTTTAAGTGTTACTAATGAGACTGATATTCGTTTGAATGAAAGTAGAAATAAAAAATCGATAGAAAAACGACCATGCAGTAACTGCGAGGCTCGTGGGTACCCAGGACGTTTTCATCCAGTTGAAATTTGCAGATACAAAACCCGTAGCGCTGAGGCGAGAAGGGTAAATCTAGCGGATGTGGGTGAAGTTGCTGTTAATGCGCAAGAGGAAGAACAACAAAAAAACTAGATTATACACCACTAATTAAATTAACTGTTACAATAAACAATAATAAAGTTACTGGAGTTTATGACAGTGGATCTAATATAACACTGATAAATTCAAAGATTATTGAAGATGTTAAACATAATATGTTGGAAAATGAACAGACATTTAGAACAATTAGTGGTGTGGAAAAAAGTTATAATAAAATAAAGTTACCTATGAAAATCCATAAAATAGAACAAGAAATAGATGCTTTTGTGATTCAAAATGATAATTTTTCTTATGACGTATTGCTAGGATTAGATGCCATTAAACAGTTTCGTTTGCTGCAAGATGAAAATTTGAATATTCTCCAAAGAGTGGATGAAAATAAGATAGAAGATATTAAGATATTAGAGGAAAATTTAAGATATAGTCATAATAGTACAACCGAGACTTTAGATAACAATAAAGTTCAGATAAGACATTTCGAAGAAAATTCCTATGACTATTTAGATAAAGTAAAACATCTAGACAACATTAAAATAAAACAAATTTCTAAAATTTTGGATGAAAACTTATCGATATTTGCAAAACACAAGTACGATGTAGGAGAAGTAAAAAATCAGGAAGCTCACATTAAACTCTTAGAAAATAAATATATTTCAAAGAAACCTTATAGATGTTCCATTCCTGATGAACGTGAAATTGAAAGTCAGATAACCAAGTTACTTGAAGCAGGATTGATAGAGGAATCTGAATCTCCTTTTGCTGCACCAGTGACCTTGGCATATAAGAAAGATGAAGGAAGACGATCGAGACTCTGTGTTGATTTTCGTGAACTGAATAAAATTTTGGTACCGGAATCACAACCATTCCCACGAATCGAAGACATTATAGTAAAGGCTCGAAACTGCAAATGGTATACAGTTTTGGATATTAATTCAGCATTTTGGACAATACCAGTAAGGCAAAAAGATCGTTATAAGACGGCATTTGTTACACAGTGCGGTCATTATCAATGGAAGAAATTACCTTTTGGTTTAAAAATATCTCCAGCGATTTTTCAACGAATACTAGCCACTACTATTCGACGCAACGGACTTCAGGGCTTTTGCATAAATTATATTGATGATATTCTAATCTTTTCTTCTGATTTCGAAGAACACATACATCACATAGAACAGTTACTTCATGCACTTATACAAGAAGGGTTCCTGCTGAAACTATCAAAATGTAAATTTGCTCAATTTTCTGTGAAGTATTTAGGCCATGTTCTCTCTTACAATTCTGTTAGACCACATAATGATAACTTAAAATCTATTAAGCACTTTCCCAGACCTCAAAATAAGAAAAATATTCGTCAGTTCCTAGGAAAAATAAATTTTTACCATAAATACATTCCAGATCATACTAGGTTTCTTGAGCCCATCCATAATCTTCTACGTAATAAAACAGAGTTTAAATGGACAGATGAATGCGAGGCAACATTTATTCGAATCAAAGAATATCTCTGCCAGAGTCCCATCTTGTCAATTTTTGACCCAGAGAAAAGAACTTTTTTATTTACAGATGCTAGTGCTTTAGGAGTTGGGGCAGTTTTGAAACAGTTACAAGACAATGGTGAGTTGCACCCAGTAGCATATTTTTCAAAGAAATTCACGCCATCACAAGCAAAGAAAAAAGCGGTCTATTTGGAGTGTCTCGCAATAAGAGAAGCGCTACGTTATTGGCAGCATTGGTTAATAGGGCTTAAGTTTCAGGTAATCACAGATCATAAGCCATTAGAAAATCTTAAAATAAAAGCACGAACTGATGAAGAACTTGGAGACCTAGTGTACTATATGTCTCAATATGATTTTACCATTACATATTCTCCAGGCAAAACGAACCAAGAAGCAGATGCTCTTTCGAGAAACCCTGTTTTGGAATCATTTGAGAATACTGATGATATACTACAAGTGGTTAATTTGATAACCATCAAAGACCTAAAAGAAGATCAACAAAATAATAGCACTGAGCTTTCTTTAGACAAATATATAGTTAAAAAAGGCGAACTTCTTTATAAAAAACTAAGAAACAAAGAACGCATCTTTATATCTAAGAACTTCGGTTTACAGTTGGTAAAAAAAATTCATTCTCACTATGGCCACATTGGAACTGGTCATATGATAGCAAAGATACGACCTTTTTATTATTTTAAACATATGGATGCAGTTATAGCAGAATTTTGTAACCAATGTGATATTTGCAAGAAAAACAAGTCAAGAAGAAGCCGAGACATTGGTCGTTTATCACAGTTAGGGCCAGCCAAGGAACCATATGAAATCATGTCACTTGACACTATTGGTGGGTTTGCAGGCAACCATTCACCTAAACGTTATCTTCATCTTTTGGTAGATCATTTTAGTAGGTTTGCTTATACATTCCCTTCTAAAGGCCAACAAGCTAAGGATCTAATCAGGTTCTTACGTCCTATTTTTGAGAAGAATAAGGTGAAAGTTCTCCTGGCTGATCGTTATGCAGCGATTAATTCAAATGAGTTCAAATCCTTCATACGAAACTGTGGCATAACTTTAATTTTTACGGCTGTTGACTGTCCTTTTTCAAACGGATTAAATGAGCGTCTCAACCAAACACTGGTAAATCGTATCCGCTGCAAGGTTAACGAGAAACCACGACATCCATGGTCCAATATCGCAATTGAATGTACAGAAGAATACAACCGGACAACACACAGCGTAACAAAATTCTCTCCACTTTATTTACTCACGGGTGAACAATCTTCAATTTTGCCCTTAGATCTTAATCAGCCCCAAGATTTGGCTCAGAACAGAACTCTGGCATTCCAAAATTCACAAAGAGCTCACAATAACAATAAAATTAGAGTTGACCAGAAGAAGCAAGACTATGAATTTAAAGTCGGAGACTTAGTCTATGTCGAAATGGGTAACCGTCTTAACAGAAACAAACTTGATCCGATAAGAAAGGGGCCATTCAAAATTTTAAACAGGTTTTCGTCATCAATTTATGAAATAAATGGAAGCTATCGTCGGAATCAGAAAAATTTTGTCCATAGCAGTAAGCTCTTGCCTTTTCAAGGGGGGGAGATGTAATAATGAAAACCTGGTATGTAAAAGTCTAAAAGGCTATTTATAAAGAAATAGAAGAATAATAAATATTCTGACACAAAATTGACAGAAATCTTGTTCCGTCAATTTTAAAATCTAATTTAATATTTTCTTACATATTTGTTAATTTTTTTCGTTTAAACTTGTTAATGTATTATTTGTTATTGTTAATTTAAAGATTAGAATGTTAAAGACTTATAAAACCGATTTTCTTTAAGGTATGTAAATATTTTGTCATAATTGTATTCAAAATTAATAAATTTTGTTCTTTAAGGAGAAAAAACGGTGTTTAGTCTATGTCCCGAGTTTCCAGAGTTTCTACATTATACACATATCTTCAACCATTAAAAAAAATTAAAAAAAAAAAAAGTAAAAATAAATATTGTATGCCATTTTTGAATTTTGCAAGAAGTGAAGAAGTAAGTGCAGTAATAAAGCGAGCTGACAATGCGAGCATTGTCATAACGAAAACTAAAATATTATTATTGGATAGTAAAATATTATTGTAATTAGTTATAAGTATTTGTAAAATATGTTTAAAAAAATATAAAAAAAAAAAAGAAAAAAAAATTTTAAAAAAAATTAAAAAAAAAATTAATAAAAACATGAAACAAAAAAAAAATAAATAAAAAAATTAATAATTAAAAAAAAATATTAAAGAAAAAATCACTAAGAGGATTTAAACCTCCGCGGGGATGAACCGGGTTGACATCCTATCGTAGTGACAAACAAAAAACAAAACAAAAAACAAAAAAAAACTAAAATAAAATACAAAAAAGAATGCATTTATTTTAATATTAAGATTAATATTTTTATTTGTAAAATGTATACACTATGTGTTCTTGATAAACATTAAGTAATATAATATATTTATATTTATTAACATAGTATGTACATTAGCTGTAATGAGTAGGTAAATAAGAAGTAAAAAATTGTAATAATATTATAATAACCAAGTTTCACTAATTGGCAATATCTTTAATACATTTACTTTTGATTGAGACTGGCTGAATGACCATAGTCCAAGCCAAAAAAGAAAAAAAAAATAACGAAAACTTTGTATATTTACGTATTTTAATTCATAATATGGAAAATTTCTATTATGAAAAGTAGTTTAGAATTAATAATTATGTTTTAATGTGCAATTATATCATTCTAATTTAAATGTTATGAACTATAAAGGTAGTTTACTCTTGATCGAAATTCATATTTTTTATTTACCTCGTATAAAATTAATAAAATTTAAAATAAAACAAGGTGTCCCAAAAGTAGTGGAACGGTCGAATATTTCGCGAACTGAACATCGGCTCGAAAAACTGAAAAATACGTTTTCAATCATTTTCAAAAATCTATCCAATGACACCAAACACCAACCTCCACTACACCCCTGGAGGTGGGGTGGGGGGTAACTTTAAAATCTCAAATGGAAACCCCTAGATTTTCTTGCAGATTTGGATTCGTTACGTAAAAGTAAGCAACTTTTATTTAAGACATTTTTTCGAACTGTGTATAGATGGCGCTATAATTGGGAAAAACGATTTATCCTGATACCATGGGTAAATTATAGAAACGGTCTAATATCTCGAGAAATACACTTCCAAATGAGAAACCAAACAAAGTTTTTTAATACTTTTTGAAAACCTATCGAATAACACTAAACATGACCCTCCAACCCACCCCCCTGGGGGTGGGGTGGGGGGTAACTTTAAAATATTAAATAGCAACCCCCACTTTTTATTACAGATTCGGATTTGTCATGAAAAACTAAGCAACATTTATTCGAGACATTTTTTAGAATTGTTGATAGATGGCGCTTTAATTGGAAAAATACGATTTGTTAGCGCCATCTATCAGCATTTTTAGAAAATGTTTCGAATAAATGTTGCTTAATTTTTCATGACGAATTCGAATCTGCAATAAAAAGTGGGGGTTGCTATTTAAGATTTTAAAGTTCCCCACCCCCCCCCCCCCCCTTCACCTCCAGGGGGTAGGTTGGAGGTTCATCTTTAGTGTTTATCGATAGGTTTTCGAAAAATATTAAAAACCTGTTTTTTGGTTTCTTATTTGGAAGTGTATTTCTCGAGATATTAGACCGTTTCTATAATTTACCTATGGTATCAGGATAAATCGTTTTTCCCAATTATAGCGCCATCTATCCACAGTTCGAAAAAATGTCTTGCATAAAAGTTGCTTACTTTTACGTAAAGAATGCAAATCTGCAAGAAAAACTAGGGGTTTCCATTTAAGATTTTAAAGTTACCCCCCACCCCACCTCCAAGGGGTGTAGTGGGAGTTGGTGTTTGGTGTCATTGGATAGATTTTTGAAAATGATTGAACACGTATTTTTCAGTTTTTCCATCCGATGTTTAGTTCGCGAAATATTCGACCGTTCCCCTACTTTTGGGACACGGTTGCATCATAAATCTTAGAACAAGAAGAGCTTTTTATGAAGAATAACTTTTATTTGTCAAATTAAAAATAAAAGGGTTATAAATGAAAATGTTCTTGGTATCCATAATTTGAGAAAAATCTTCAAATATTTTTTTCATTAGAAGGATGTACACAGACACAATACCGGCTAGTGATTTTAGTCAATAATTTTGCCAATTCGACAAAATAATAATTTCTAAATAGTTCTCAAAAAACAAAAAAATTACCTTCTACAATCACTATCCAGTTGTGTCGAGTTTAGGGAACGACTAGGTTATACATAATATTTTAATTTTATAGTAAATGGAACAGTCCATTTATCATAAAGGGGAGGCCGTATTTATACTGGTATAAACCTTTTTAAAACTGTTAATAAATTATTGCTTTTAAAATATTTATACTCAAATTGTATTTTTGAACACCTTATTTATTTTATATAATAATTAAATTCACTATCAAATGTCATTAATGTTTTATTAATACTTAAGAGGATCGGAACGTATTTTCGGCTGCAATGCTATTCAAATGGGGATTCATTTTTTTCAAATCCTGAGAAAACTAATAAGTATTTTGGAAAAATTTAAACGCAGAATGAAAGATTACGTTATTAGCGAGGGCCGAAAGTCCCTGAGAACTTCTACAATGTTTATTTTAATAAGTTACAGGGGTGAAAAAACTAAGAGAAAATTTAGTGTGATTTTTAAATTCAAATATCTCATTCAAAATAAACTTTTTATTTATTCTAAGGGACTTTCGGCCCTCGGTAATAATTTAGTCTTTCATTCTGCGTTTAAATTTTTCAAAAATGTTTATTGGTTTTTTCAGGATTTGAAAAAAATGAACACAATGCCGTGGTAATATTTTCCAAATCTGTCTTTGTCTTACAACGCACTCAACCGAATATAATATTGTCAGCATATATTGTCAGTCAGACACTGACAATCAGTGACAATTTTAAATATTTGACATTGCATCGGGAATATTTTGAGAAATTGATTAAATATTATTGATATATAGTGTATTTGATAAATAATTGATTTAAGACGTGAACTTAATAAAAAGTTATTTATTGTGTATTATTTGTGAAAGATCCAAGCAGAGAATACATCAGATATATCCTGTGATCCAAGTATTTTGTTGTTAGAGATGTTCAAAGTTGTAAGCGTTCCAAAATAACAACATATTATTAAAAAATCACTTTAACACTTTTCCTCTTTTCTCGATTGATTATTAGTTTTTGTTGTACAAATAAATTATTACAATCACTGAGAACATAGTTAGTGAAAAAATTATCACATTTATTAACTGAATTAATAATTTGCAATTATAAAAATAACAGTTATCCAAGAACATTCAAAAGCCATCTCTTTAAATTAATTATGACATTTTCAAGTAGAATGACATTCTAGTAATGTTTACATATCCACACCAGTGTGAATTTTACTACACGTAATTTGCCGTGTAAAGACAGAAAAAGTAGGGATACACGTAAAATATTTGCGAATTATGTACCCATAGCCTTAATTTAAAATTTAGTTTGACATTCACGAAGTGTCAAACTCAAATGTAAATAACCTATGCTTGGCAAATCGAGATTTAAAAAAAAGTAGCCTACTTCCTAATCAACCATTTGAGCTGACGTTTAGTGCGTCTGTAGGAGATAACCGGATTGTGACGTCACATTTTAGACTTTGAGGTCGATTATCTCGAAGACGGTTAGATATATCGAAATGCCGTTTTCAGATTTGGATTCAGAAGGCAAAACTACATAAGAATCCACCGATACACCTGCTCTAAGTATTGTAGGAGCGGCAACGCAATAACACACAGACTTTTGCAAATTTATAAACGAAAAGTTTTCGTTGAAAATGGGTTTTTTGGGACCGTTTTTGGAAAAATAAATGGTTCGTTAAGGGGTTAATGCCGAAAGAACGCAAAACTCTTTTTCGTCTCTTGCTCTGATTTACACTTCAATATTCATATTCAACACATCTTCAGAATTCGTAGTATTTTTAGGGCTAATTTCAAATTTCTTCTACAAAGACCACTGTCAGACACTGATGGAACCATAAATCATATTCTAGTTAGATGACATACAGACATAATCGTTCCTCTTCTATTGTTACGTGTCGAGGGAGGTGCTTCAAGTATTTGATTAATTTTCCATTAACCATTTTCCATTCTTCGCCATTTGTGTGGCTTCTTTTCAGGATTTATCCTGGTTTTGTAATATCTCTGCTATGTCTCTGTTTCACTCTTTTACTGGTCTGCATCTTCTCTTTTTCTCTATTGGTTTAGCTTCCCACACTCTTTTTACTTTTTTTTTGTTAATTGTCCATTCGTGTTATATAACTGAACCTGCTTCTTTTTTCTTCATTATTTAGCCTTTTTTTAGTTCTTGCCCCTATCCTTCTTCTGAGGTATTTCACCTCTGCTGCTTGGATCCTACTCTAGTGTCTTCACATTAAGATCCTGTTTCCCGCTCCGTATATGAACGTTGGCCTGTATATTGTTTCATATATTGTCGTCTTCGTTTTCCTTGATATTTTTTTGTTGTTTAGGAATGCTCGATTTAGTACCTGGAATAGTTTTCTTTAGTACTAGATTTAGTACTCTTTAGTCTGTTACTGAGATCGCCCTCGATTATTTATTAGTAGTTAGATAAAGGTGGATCAATTCCAGATAAAAATGGAATTGTTTTATTTTTCACATTTGCCAAGTTTTGTATATATAGGAAAGAGGGGTGAGATAACAGCCACCTAAGGAAATAATTGTTTTTCAACCACGTTAACTTTTTAACAAATTTGAATATTGATATAAGAAAGTTTACATGCATATTTCTGTTATCTGTGACATTTTTAAACAAAAAAAATTATAATAGAATTTATTTAAAAATACATATCTTCTTCTTCTTTTATATAGGCAGTACTGCCTGTCTTTCTTCAACGGAGCCTTTCATTCTGCCCCTAAGTTGTCATTCCATCTTCTCCTTGGGCGTCCTATACTTCTCCTGCCTAACGGTGACTTGTCCCTGGCTATTCTTACTATCCTTGATTCAGACATCCTGCTTATGTGCTCATTCCACTCTTCTTTTCTGTTCTTTACCCAGGTATTTATATTGTCTACCCCACATATGCGTCTGATTTCCTCACCTCTTACCCTATTCTGTAGTCCTTTTCCAGCAATCCTTCTTAAGATCTTCATTTCGTTGGTTTCCAGATGTCTTCGTGTTTTGCTTGTATCTGGTCTTGTTTCGGCCGTGCAAGTCATAACTGACCTAATAACTGACATATATTCGGGCCTTTGTTTCCAATATTAGGTGTTTGTTTTTCCAAATTGTGTCATTTAGGCATGCGGCCGTTCTCCTGGCTTTAATTATTTGGTCTTTTACCTCTTCTTCGATATTGTTGTCGG
Source organism: Diabrotica virgifera virgifera (assembly GCF_917563875.1). Lineage (NCBI taxonomy): Eukaryota > Metazoa > Arthropoda > Insecta > Coleoptera > Chrysomelidae > Diabrotica > Diabrotica virgifera. The sequence continues at coordinate 140,273,361 of NC_065443.1, forward strand.
CTGATAGATTAATTCCCAGATATTTGAAAGTCATTACTTGTTGTATAATTTGATTGTCTAACTCCAATTTGCATCTTATTGATTCGTTGACAATTACTAAGCTTTTTGTTTTTTGCGCTGATATTTTCATATTCATTTCTTTTGCGTTAATGTTGAACTCGTGCAATAATCTTTGTAGGTCGTCTTCGCACTCTGCTACTAACACGGTGCCATCAGCGTAACAACAGAGTATTTCTATCTCTCTGTTACCCATTTTGTACCCTCTTTTTTTCTTCACTTGTTTTATTATTGCATCCAACATTATGTTAAACAGTAGAGGGCTTAGTTAATCTCTTTGCCTGATTCCTGTGCAAAAAATATAAAATCAAAATTTTACTCCCATTACCCAATGGGCACCACCAGTTATTTTAATAGTTAAAAGAAGGATAATTCGTAACAAAGGTCATATAATAAACTAAATCTAAGGAAAATGGTAAAAATAAAACCAAGACCAAAATTGATAGAGAAAACTCTAATTTTGCTTGTCCAGAAGAAAGCTACAAATATATCCTTTAGGGCTCTCTGCACCCAAACATTCAGAATGTGATCAAATCCTGGCTTACAGACACTAATGTAGGATTTCATTGTAACAAACCTGTAAGAAACCTTTCAGCCAGTCTCTTCCAGCTGCTTCTGAGTATTAAAACGATGCTTTATTTTTAGTTTTATGCGCATCTATACACAAGGTGAGAAAATTGCTACCTCGATCAACCATAGAACATGTTGAAAATCCTAATTAGAAGGACAGTTGATTCTTTTCTTGCTCTATTGTAAAACAAGGACGTCTGCCTAACTGTGTCGGACGTTGTAAGTTGCCGTGTTTTAATTTTTTCTGGAATGTTTGGTAAGGGATATTACATTGAAGGGCTGCTTTTTTTACACCCATTTCATTAGCTACCAACTTAGCACCTCATTGAAGATCTTGTGATATCCACGAAACCTAATCGGTTCTTCTTTTTTTGATATCCTGGTCATCTGAAATAAATTTAAAAATAGGCTACAGACGTCAGACTGTGCCCGTCTGACTACAAAAAAATAGGCGTCAGACTACAAAAAGGCGGACAGAACTTCCAATCTAATTGTTACCCTTTCATTAAACTCTCATGCAAAAATCAGACTGCTATTTACCACCTATATAATTTTTGTAATTTGACATGTTCTACGTCTCGGACTTATTAAAATGCCCAACATATCTGTAGGACAAACATTTTTCATATATTATATAAAGTTTGCTATTGAATAAACTTAAAAACAACCTGCTAGTTTTCACAATCATAAACTTGTCCGGATAACACGTTCCACAATTAAAATCACGTTCCACAGTTAAACCTGTTCCAGTGTTCCCATACATCAAATTTTGTCCGACTAGACACCGTTAAGCTATTAACAAATTTTCAGCTTGCTGTTAATAAACTTTTTTTGGTCACAGGATCCAGACCTAATACTTTTACGTTACGAACCTACAGTAATATGATTATAATTTCGAGACGAATCTATACAGGGCGTAAAAATACAGGTCATAAATTAAATCACATATTCTGGGACCAAAAATAGTTCGATGGAACCTAACTTACCTTAGTACAAATAGGCACACAAAAACAGTTACAGCCCTGTGAAGTTACAAAATGAGAATCGATTTTTTCCGATATATCGAAAACTATTAGATTTTTTAATGAAAATGGACATGTGGCATACTTATCTGGCACATCTTAAAAAGAAATTCTAGTGGAATTTGTGCACTCCATAAAAATTTTATGGAGGTTTTGTTCCCTTAAACCCCCACAAACTTTTATGTACGTTCCAATTAAATTATTATTGTGGTACCATTAGTTAAACACAATGTTTTTAAAACTTTTTTGCCTCTTAATAATTTTTCGATAAATCATTTTTAATCGAGATGCGGCTTCTTTTTTAATATGTTTACGTAAAAATTTGATGGGGGTTTTGTGCCTTTAAACCTCCTAAATGTTTGTGTACGTTCCAATTAAACTTTATTGCGGTAACATTAGTTAAACAGAGTGTTTTTAAAACTTTTTTGCCTCTTAGTATTTTTTCGATAAGGCATCTTTTATCGAGATGGGGCTTATTTTCTAATATGGTTCAGAATATACCTCAAACTGTAATTATTTATAAATAAATATTCATATTATTACCAGGTCTGTATAATCGTACGTAACAGTATACAAATATGTGGTGGATTTGACAAATATTCAAAATATCTCGATAAAAACTAGCTTTTCGAAAAAGTACCTAGAGGCAAAAAAGTTTTAGATACCTATACTGTTGTTAACTATCTAATGGTGCTACAATGATAATTTAATTGGAACGTACACAAAATTTTGGGGGATTTAAGGGAACAAAACCCCCATAAAATTTTTATAGGGTGCACAAATTTCACTATAATTTTATTTTGAGATGCTCCTGTCATAAGGATGCCATATGTCCGTTTTCAATAATAAACCACAAAATAGTTTTCGATATATTGGAAAAAATTAATTTTTATTTTGTAACTTCAAAGGGCTGTAACTTTTTTATGTGAACATTTGTACATACTAAGGTAAGTTAGGTTCAATCGAACTATTTTTGGTCCCAGAATATGTGATTTAATTTATGACCTGTATTTTTGTTACACCCTGTATATTCATGTAAATTTTATTTCATTTGAGTGACATTATATTTTCCACAGTATGTGTGCGGTGTCCTCTTATGAATTTATTTTGATCCATAAAATACCTATTTTTAAAATTTTTAAATGTATTTATAAAAATATTATTATACTATTTTAGATATCTTCAAAATGCGAAGAAAGTATCACAAATTATTAAAGATCAACCACAAACTCCACTAGAACGGGCAGTATTTTGGGTGGAGTTTGCAATCAGGAATAATGGAACTCACATTTTGGATCCAGCCTCTAGACATATGTCTTATTTTATTACATCATCTCTAGATATATATTTATTTTTAGCGAGCGTTATTATTGTCATTTTATGGTTGTTGCTAAAATGTTTGAGTTTAGTAAAATATTTTCTATGTAAAAACACTAAAAAATTGAAAGATGAATAAAGAATTTAAAAAAGAACGTTGGTCAATTATTATGTTCTTCAATTTGGTTTACAGTCTTAACATTTAATCCTGTTATAAAATGTATTGTGTTAATTCTTATGAATTTTTAACATCTTGAAATGTTAGTTGCTGTATTTGTGCGTTTTTATACATTTATTTATAATAATACTTAGTTTCAGGTAATATATTAGGTACCACTAGCCACTAGGTCACCAATATTTTGTTAAATAATTTGTGTAGCCATGTTAACTTTTCTACTAAGGCGTATCGTAACGAGCAACCTAAACTCGTTCTAAGAAAACGTTGGTATGTTATAATCTCAACAAGAAGATAGATATCGCTTCATTAGTTCTTTTTATTTTATCCTGGAGACAATATATAATAGAAGGCTTGCCTAAAAATACAATAAACAATCTACGAAAACACAGAGCAATTACTTGTGTGAGCCGATTAAGTATAATAGGTCTGGATCCCGCGTATGAAAAAAAAGTTGATTAATAGCAAGCTAAAAATTGTTTAATAGATTGAGGGTGTCTAGTCGGATAAACTTTGATGTATGGGAAAACTGGAACAGGGGAAGTTTTAATTGTGGAACAGGTTAAAAATTTGGAACGTCAGACTACGAAAACGTCCCATGTATTTTGTCGGACAGAACTTCCAATTAATTTGTTACCCTTTCATTAAACTGTTCTGCAAGAATCAGACTGCTATTTATCACCAACTGGGCATTTTAATGAGTGCAACAGGTAGAACATGTCAAATGACAGGAATTATGACAGGTGACAAATAGCAGTCTGATTTTTGCATGAGAGTTTAATGAAAGGGTAACAAATCAATTGGAAGTTCTGTTTGACAAAATGCATGGGACGTTTTCATGGTCTGACGTTCCAAATGTTTAACCTGTTCCACAATTAAAACTTCCCCTGTTTCAGTGTTCGCATATATTAAATTTTGTCCGACTAGAACCCTTAAGCTATTAACAAATTTTCAGCTTGCTATTAATCAACTTTTTTTTCATACGCTGGAACCAGACCTATAAGCTGTGTTAATAATAATGAGAAACAGCCTGTTAAGAAGATCCAACCTATCTGAAAGAAAAGCTATGGACTGATTATTAACTAGGGCTAAAACGTTTATACTTCTGGGTACATATTATTCTACTCTTAGAAATTTTATTTAATTCACTTCAGTCTTTTTAGACTCCTTCACCATTTCCTTCCATCTCCTTCTATCCAATGCTAGTTCTTTTTATTTCACAATGTTACTTCAGGTCTACTTTTCTTCAGGTCTTCGTACACGCTGTCCTTCCATCTTTTTCTTGGCCTTCCTTTCCTTCTCTTTTGTATTGGTGTTCGTGAGACGTGAGAGTACCATTTTTGGCATTCTTTCATTTCCCATTCTTTCAAATGTAATAAATTAATTAATAATAATAAAATGCAGACTAATTAATTAGGTGTTTAAATTAAAATAAAGCTAATAAATAAATTGAGTAAGAACAGTTCAATAAACAAAAAAATAAAATATCAAAAGATGAGAGATATTTTAAAAGAGAAACACAAAATTGTGAAGTTTTTTCTATCTTTATCTTTCTGTTTCTCTCTGTAGGTACTGTAGCATTTCTCATTGTTGTATGATTTGGATTTCCTGCTCCTAATATCTTCTTAACCCTAGAACCACAAGATTAAGTTAGTGGGACCGTTTTGACAAGTTTGACGGGGTGTCCAAAAATTTATTTTTTTTTTGGTTTAAATTTATTGACATAAAAAGAAGAATGTATGTAATTTATTTAATTCAAAAGACATTTTACCGCTCTCAGAAAACAAAAAAAAAATGTTTATTTGAAAAATAATCATGGCTTTTCGCTTAAATTAAATGTTCAAACTGTCACGAGGCTAGTGGGTGGCTGATTTAATATTTAATTTAAGCAAAAAACAATATTTATTTGCCAAATAAACATTTTTTCCTGTTTTCTGATAGCAGGAAAATGTATTTTGAATTAAATAAATGACACACATTCGTCTTTTTGTCAATAAATTTAATTCAAAAAAATGTTTTTTGGACACCCTGTATAAATAATTATGTTAATGTTTATATTACTAAATAGAAAATTGAATTACCTTTCAAACGAGCTATCACACGATCCCTATTTTCATTTAAAAAAATCATCGATGACGTCATCACGCACAGATGGGTGACGTCACTAGTACAATATATATGCCAAAAAGTCGTAGTTTAAAAATAAAAATTGACCTATTTCAGGTTTTTTTCTAAAATTGTCCATTCTCGAGAAAATAAATTTATTCCAACCTTTACGTGCTCACTGTATGTATTTAAGGGGATGGGTACGTATTTTCGACTGCAATGGTATTTAAATGGGGATTCATTTTTTTCGAATCCTGAGAAAACTAATAAGTATTTTTGAAAAATTTAAACGCAGAATGAAAGATTACGTTCTTACCGAGGGCCGAAAGTCCCTGAAAACTTCTATAATGTTTATTTTAATAAGTTACAGGGGTGAAAAACTAAGAGAAAATGTAGTGTGATATTTAATTTCAAATATCTCATTCAAAAGAAACTTTTTATTCATTCTAAGGGACTCTCGGCCCTCGCTAATAAACTAATCTTTCATTCTGCGTTTAAATTTTTCAAAAATACTTATTAGTTTTCTCAGGATTCGAAAAAAATGATTACATCTAAAATACATTGAAAATTTTGACAGGCGTCAAAATGTTCCTTTCCTCTTAATACGTATTTATATCTATGTAGTTATAGGTCTATTATTATGTACAATAAAATAAGAGAAATGAACAAATTAAGAAATTAAAGTTTTTTCCTTGTTTTTTCTCGTGATTTACTATGGAATCGATAAAAGGAGAATTTTACTGTCACCGTTGCATATGGTTGTCTTTTTAAAGCCAGATCGCATGCTATGATTTTTTTGTGACGGATATTCTTGAGTTAAATTAGATTTCATGTAATCGAATGAACTATCTTTCAATAAAGTCGTACCAGGAATGCAACTCATAAATATTAGCAATATCATTTTAAAGTTTTCTACTTTAAAATGTATAATATGTGTGAATTGCCGATATCAAGAAGTCGGATTAAATTAAATTATTAGAAGAATTTTTTACTAAGCAACAATATTTTTGTTTAATTTATTAATATTTTGTATTTTGACAACGACGTCCGACTTAGACGTCAAAACGTTAATAAAATCATTTATTTAACCTTTGTCGAGCGGTATAATTTTACACTGGTAACAGACGGCATAGGTACAATGGTACCTGTTATACATTTTCTTAAAAAATCCTTAATCTAAAGGGAAATATTTGTTCGTTTAATATTTGGTAATTTGTTCTTGTACGGATTTACAAACGAAGATTAGAAGCCGCTTTTAAGTGACCCTTCTTATCTATTGTAAATTATTGAAATTACTGTAACAATAAATCCGGAAATAGTGGTCGTAAACAAATTCTAGGAAGTTATAATGATTCTACATTTAGTTTGCCGACATTCCGACAAAAGAGGTATACATAGAATCAACAAAGAAAACTTGTATGAGATGTGGAATATGGAGTCTCTGCCACTAATACGTACAGCAATGTCTCGTGGTCGTTTCAAGACCATGCTGAAATTTATAAGATTTGACAACGAAAATACCCGCCAATAAAGCAAAACAGCCGATAAGGCTGCACTCATACGAGATATCTGGACAATGCTGAATAAAACTGTGCAACAAGTCTACAAACCGTCCCAATGCATAACCATAGATGAACAATAATTGTTTATGTTGTAGAGGCGGCACAAAATTTACACAATATATATCTTCCAAACCCACTAAACATGGTATTTTGGGTTTGTAATGCATTAAATACCTTATCCCGTACAAATTCACCTTTATATTTGAAAAACAGCATATTTATGGTTCCCGGCAAGTTAACGTTGGCGAACGAACAGTTTTGAATCTGGTCACGTCTTATAAAGATTCTGGGCGAAATGTTACCACAGATAACTTTTTACCAGTTTTGAACTTGCTAAAATCTAGAATTCACGTCTTATGACGTTATAGCTGCTCTTTTAGAAAAATAAAAGATTTCCACTCACCAATATGAAAGTAAGTTAGAAAAGAGCTACATATTTTTTCCACAAATCTTGCATACAATCATGATGCTATTGTATGATCTTATTTGCTAAAGAAAAACAAAGCAGTAGTGTTACTCTCGTCCATGCTAACAGGACAAGTAGCCGGAAATGTTTGAGTATTAGAGTAAAATTAAAGGGGGGTTGATACCATGGATAAAATGCTGGGTGAGTATAAAATCATATGTCTAACATTGCTTTGGCTCTTGGCCTTACATTATATCGAGAGCACAATCCATTACCTACAAAAAAAGGACCAACGCAAGAAGTTTTTGAAGGATTTTTTTAAGATCTTTGTCTTGCTGTAGATACTCCTCCTCAGTTATCTCACAGCATTCGTGGATCTACTCCAGTAACCGGAAGTTGCCATGTTTGTCAAAACAAAAGGAAAAAACAACCTAAAACGAGAAAGAGTTGTGTAGTATGTAGTATGTTTTCTACCTTTGTGTGACGAAAATTCTTTTTCCGACATCTACGTATTGCGAAAATTCACACTACCATTAATTTTTGTATTTTGATTCAAATAAACTATCACTTAAATACAACATGTATTGATTTTTTATAACATTTATTTATTAAAAAAAATACAAGGTACAAATGTACCTATGACGTCGTTTATGGGGGTAGGAACAATTTAAGCCCCCTGCTGCGAACTGAATAAAGATTTCTTTGTTATATTTGGCTCACATAATCTACTGTATAAACGTAGAGATGTCACAAAAGTTCAAGTCTCTATCTCGTTAGCAAAAAAAGTTATCACAATTTGAAAACTCAAAAGTTACAATTGTATCTATGCCGTCCGACGAAGGTTAAGTTAAATTGTGGCATATTTTCCATTTAGAATAGTTAATTATCATTATCTGTTATAATGATAATAAGTTAAAAGATAAAAAAGGATATTAATGTACCTACTTTAGATCGTTACCGGACAAGTTTTTAAAATTACAGTTAGGTCCTTAAACTTGTGATATATTGTCAGGTACTGAGTTTTGGTGTTTTCGTTATTTATTTAGGACAATTCACCAATATATTCTACATAGTTATATATTATAAGAGTTACAATATTCACATATAGTTCGATTTGATTTAGAGATAATAGGCCAGGATAATAAGACAAAAATATACCCTGTTCGTGAAACTTTAGCAGCCAGGGTACTGAAGCGTTTTTTCGGCAGGTAATACCTACAGGAACAAATTATAACTATTTCCTGCGTAGGATCTGGCGGCTATTTTTATTTATAAACAATTAACTGTCAAAAAATGGCATTTTCCCCTTTTTTTTTTAAATCAACGGAAAACCGTGAAACTTATGATTTTTTTAGTACAAATATCTTCGAGATTATGGAAAAAGCTTTAAAATGACGTAGGTATTACAAAGATTAATATACTCATTTATTGTTAAGATAATTGCGAAAAAAGGTCGGAATTGCAAAAAAAAATATTTTCTCAATAACTGTTGTAAAAATTAGTGTACAGCTTTGAACTTTTGTCAAATGAGGGTTCGTTGGTACTTAATATGTGCTAAAAATTTCAAAGCGATTCATTCAATTGTTTAAATTTTATTCAAATTGTTTATCCCAGAGAGGCATTTTTTTGCAATAACATAAGTCAGAAAAAAATGACCTTAGAACCATTCCACACGTGCCAAATGAAAGAGCATGAGCTGCATTTTCAACATGGTTTAAAAAAGTGAATAAAAAATGCATTTATTAGTAATAAATAATTATGCAAAAGTATCGTCAATTTTTCTTTATAAACTTTTTGAATAACTTTTTCCAAAAAAAATTAACTTTTTTACCCTGTTTTAAGTGCACAACTACCAAGTAATGTTATCTATATCATAATTGATAAAAAATTATAATAAATATGTATAATTTTTTATATAACAAAATAAAAAGTTTATAAGGAAAGATTTACGATACTTTTGCATAATTATTTATTACTAATAAATGCATTTTTTATTCACTTTTTTTAAACCAAGTTGAAAATATAGCTCATGCTCTTTCATATGACACCTGTGGAATGGTTCTAACGTCATTTTCTTCTGACTTAAGTTATTGCAAAAAAAATGCTCTCTGGGATAAACAATTTTAATAAAATTTAAACAATTGAATGAATCGCTTTGAAATTTTTATCACATATTAAGCACCAAAGAACCCTTATTTGACGAAAATTTCAAAGCTGTACACTAATTTTTACAACAGTTATTGCGAAAATAATTTTTTTTGCAATTCCGACCTTTTTTGGCAATTATATTAACAATAAATGAGTATACCAAACTTTGTAATACGTCATTTTAAAGCTTTTTCCATAATCTCGAAGATATTTGTACTAAAAAAGCCATAAGTTTCCCTGTTTTCCATTGATTTGAAAAAAAAGTGAAAAATGCCATTTTTTGACACTTAACTGTTTATAAATAAAAATGGCCGCCAGATCCTACGCAGGAAATAGTTACAATTTGCTCTTATAGGTATTACCTGTCGAAAAAATGATTCAGTAAACTGGCTGTTCAAGTATCATGGAAAAAACCTTATTATTGCCCTGGACTATAAGGCAACCGTGAGCACTTCTGCCACAGTATAGGAGGAATTCTCCTATACTGTGCTTCTGCTGAGTCCTATAGGGCATTTCAAGACTTTGACGTTTATGACACCCCTAGGAGGCAAACATTGTATTTGTTGATATTTGTACCACATTGTTTCTTAAGTTTTTTACCGTTAACAGTTTTTTAGTTGTATTTTCCGAACATTTTTGTTGTAGATTTTGTGTACTTTTTAGTTATAGAAGTACTTGAACGACTTTATTTAGTTTTAAGCAGTGAGTAAATAAACATGAGTAAATATATTCTGAAGTTGCTGGTAGACAATACAGATGTTGTTAGTAGGTACCAGCAAAAGATTGGCAAAATAATTATAATACATGTCCATTTATCTTTAAGGGGTCTGAGTTAACCTACGGTGGAGACAGTTTTCCAAGGGTAAGTATAATAACATACACTCACAGGCACACAATTCCGCCGCCCAAAATTTTTAATTAAGTTTGACAATCTATAGCTTTATTATTTGTACTCCGGTTTTCAAGATTCTTACATCAATTTGTAGGTACGTGTATTGATTTCGTTTGTTATTATATATTCCAGTAACAAAAACTTTTGCTTAGATTGCATTATACGGGGTAAATGGAAACGTTGTATTTTCTCCTAATTTTAAAAAATTCTGTGGAAAAATTGGAGGGCTGATTTTGTTATATACTCCTTTTGTATTATCCTGGAGGTATCACTAAGGTTTTAAAGGTTTATTTAATTAAAAATATCAAACACCCTAAAATTAACAAACCAAAACCAAATTCACAACCAATCAAAACAGTTCAATAGCGGGTATGTCCACCTCTTGCAGCAACGACTGCTTGCAATCTTTTTGGCATCGAATAAAAAATATGTTATCCTTGCTCGGGGAATAGCCCGATATTCCTATACCAGGGCCATAACTGTACCAAATTTTCTAGAGGCCTAGGATCACGGCGTTAGCTATTTTTAATTCATCCTATTGCTCAATAGGACTGAGATCTGGGCCGCACTCGGGCCATTATAATCTTATCAATCCGACCTCTATTAAAGACATTTATGTTTATGAGTCAATCAGTGCTTTTATTTACAAAAAATGGTACAGCTCTTACAAGAAAAGAGATATTGGGATAATTCAAAAAATAAATTTTTAGCGATGCCTCCGGAATAATATGACAGGACTTTGAAACAAAATCAGATTTTCCATTTTTCCACAGAATTTTTTAAACTTAGCAGAAAATACAACGCTTCCATTCATCCCTGTATAATGCAATGCAAGCAAAAATTGTTTGTTACCGGAATTATAACAAACGATAGCAATACATGTACCTACAAACTGGTGCAAGAATCTTGAAAATCGGAGTACAAAAATAATAAAGTTATAAATTATCAAACTTAATCAAAAATTTTGGGTGCTGGAATTTTGTGCCGGTGACGGTGAGTGTAGATATAGTTAGTTATTTAGCATTTTTATAGGACATTCTATAGCATTTAACCATTGTTTTTGTCTCTGAGATGATAACTAATAACTTATTTAGTTGTTGTATGCTTAAAATGTTGCACTGATGGTAATCGATAAAACTGAAGTTTATTATAATTATTTCGCATTCCACACTTCAAAACACAACAGAAATGAGACATATTACTTGTTTAAATTCATTCTTCCAGTGAACATGTAAATTAATCCTTGTACAAACAAAATTACAAAGAAACGCAACTAAAATGATCTAAAGCACATTGAACTGATAGAGTAACATTTATGTAAAATCGGAAACATTTATAGAGTTTATTAGGAAACAATTGGTTTATTATTGCATGAAAGGTTTCAAATATTTTGTATTTAGCGAGAGATAGATCACATTGTAGAGAGGGTATGGCCTAGAGTTGAAGGTAGACCTTGAGTTGGCGTATAGAAGAATCATTTTCGAAAGTTGACACTATGAGACGACGATAAGTAATAGGGTGTTGGACAAAACCAGGTGCCAGTCCAAAAACTGAGACAATAAGTAGGTACCTTCGAATTTTTTCGAAGAATGAAGGATCTGTTCAATTGTTTATAATGTAAGTTTCTTTGGCATGCTCCCCAATTGTATGATAAAGAGAGGGATGCGACTTTATCTTTTGGATGCTAACGAAAGATACATTCTTTTTAATTAGATAGTTCTCCCATTTAACATTGTGGATTTTCAATCTGACTGGTACGAAAAGGTCCAGTAGTTATTCTTAATGCTGTCAATGCTATTTTGTATAATTTCGAGTTAAGAAAGATGGTATTTTTATTAAAGAGTAAACAATTGACTCATAATCAAAATTTTATCTTACAAGTGATTTTTAAATGTAAATAAGGATCTCAAATTTTTGTTACACAAAGTTCGCAATAAGTTAAGGCCAGTTTGGCAAGATTTCCTAATGTGCATAATGTGCATTTTCCAAGATAGTTTTTTGTTAAAAAATATTCCTAGACTTTTATAACATGGTCTACAAAATCTAGATTTCCATATATTCGCACATCTGAATTTGGAGAATGCCCATATTTTGAGAATAATATACACTTTGTCTTGGTTATAGAGAATTGTAATTCCACAGATTTAGCCCAATTTTCTTGATACAAGGGCGGCCTGAGAAGTAGGTACTTAGAATACAAAAGAAAAACGAAAATTTTGGAAAAATGGCGATTTGTTTCTCAACATAGTCTCCGTTTAGCTCAATACAATTGATCCAGCGATGCTCCAACTTCTTTAACCCGTCTGAAAACTACTTTTCCCAAGGTCTGCAAAGTAGGCTTCCAAGGCGGCGAAGACCTCCTGATTCGACCTAAGTTTCTGCTCGGCGAGTGACTTTTTCAAGAAAACGAAAAGAAGTCACACGGGGCAAAATCTGAAAAATACGGTAGCTGGGGTATTAATTTGTAGTTTAACTTGACTAATTTGGCCATCGCGACGGCAAAGATGTGAGCCGGTGCTTTGTCATGGTGGAAGAGCACTTTTTTCTTTGCCAAATGGGGATGTTTTTTCTGAGATTCAGTGTGGAAACGACCCAAGAATTAGACATAGTAGAGCTCTACGATCTTTTTACCTTTCTCCAAGTAGTCAATGTAGATTACATCTTGTGAATCCCATAAAACCGTGGCCATCACCTTTCCGGCCAATAGGACGGTGTTCGTTTTCTCTGGAGCACGTTTGCGTCCTCCTTTGTCTCTGGTATATATCAATGGATCCATGTTTAGTCGACGGTTATGAAACTACATAGCAATTTCCTCAAATTACGCTTAAACAGCGTCAATAATCGCGACGACAGCTTTCTCATGTCTAAAACTTCATGCATTGCATAACATATAGCTTTTTGAGATGACTACTGCCTGATTTACCTCGCGCATCTTAAGTCAGTGGTCTACCAATACGAGATCGTGAAGTTTTGCCACGTTATCATCCGTGGTAGTCATTTTAGGGGCTCCTAGGTGGGGCTTATCAAAAACCAACGTACGACCACGTTCAAACTCGTTCAACCAAAGAAGAAGAGTCACCGTATACAGCATCTAAGCACTCTTTGATTTGTCTACGTGATATTTCTTCCAAAACAAAAATGGAATCACCGGCCGTATTGTTTTTTTTTACATTTTTCTAAAATCTGCGCCTCCTCCCATACACGATAAAAAAATACTATAATACTAAAATCTGAAGCCGGATTTATGTTACAACGGGGACGTGGACGGGACGGGGCACGTTGAAGAATCGTCTGATATGAAAAGCATTGGCTAGTTTATGCTACAACGGGACGGACCGACAACGTAGCGATGACGTGCGCTTTCTATTGATCTAAGACACGTATCGAGCACGCCCCGTGCTAACAAAAATCAGCCTTGATTCCGCTGAAATTTTGACATTAGCCGTCTAGGAAAATCATATATTCCTCATAGACATAATAAAAATCGACAAGCAGAGGCGGCTTTACCTATTGTGCAGGGTGTGCGGTGTACATGGGCGCCGGGATGCTGGGGGCGCCGAGCGCCAAAGAGCGGGTCCTTTACTTTGTTTCAACATAAAATATGCTTTAAAATGATTAATGAAAAATGACATTGGCACTTAGCGCGATTTATAGATTGCCGCCCGCCCTGCTGTGCGTTCATCGGACGGGCGGCAATCTTTTGATTCGTTTGAAGACCTACTGACAATGATTCCGAAATCGGTTGTGGAACCTATAAAGGTCAAATTGCTTGGGACTAAAAATTGAGTAAGTTATATTATTCAAGATTATGCTAATGCAAAAGCACGAAAAGTATATTTTTTATAATTATATGTTGTGTAGTCTATGCGTCCTGTAATAATTCGTTAAGAATATTATTTTTTTAAATAATCACAAAGTTGTTCTTTTTTATTCATCTAACAATCTAACCAAATCCTTCCCAAAAGTACTATTTACTCGCGTACTCAAACCTGTCAAATTTTCTCAACCAATTTTCAACCTTACCTCATAGATAAAAAAAGATCATTTTTAATTAAATATTTTTAACATATTTGGGTAGGTTGTTCTAACGCCGTGATACGATAGGTTGTCTTTTTAGTCTTGCATATAACCGCTTAGAGGGCGCCACCAATAAAACTTTCCAACACAAACGTAACCTCAATCTTTTGTTAACGTAAATAGCTTCAGAACAACATAAATCGAGAGTTTCATTGCGATACAGCAAGTAGTGCAGATACAGTGAATTTTTAAAATTAGCAAGTGGGTCGAAAAATGGATCTTAGCCGAAAACATTTTCGAGCAATAATTTTTTACAATTGTTGGAGAAGATTATCCCAACACCAATGTCACGCTGAAATGGTTTGGGAACGAAGAATCACACCAGTCAACTATTTTCCGCTGGTATTGCGAATTTTAACGTGGTTGCTTCAGTCTCGGCGACGAGTCCAGGCCAGGTCCACCCAAAACATCAGTTACACATCAAAACGTTGATGCGATTCGTCAGCTAATTAAGGATGACCGCCGTGTAACATACCGGGAGATAGAGGCATCTTTGGGAATTTCAAAGACCTCGATCCAAAAGATCCTACCTGGAGAACCTGGGTGTTAGGAAGTTGGTTTGCCGTTGGATCCCTCATTTGCTTCCAGAAGAGCAAAAAGCGGTTCGCGTCAATTTTTGTCGAAAAGCATTGAAACGGTTCAACAAAGAAAGCTAAAAAACGTTTATAGTATTGTTCTAAAGCAATTTTCTTGTGGCATTTTTGCAATTAACTAGTTTTGATGGGAAATAAGCCACAATTTTACTAAAAAAAGATTTTATTAACGTTTCGACACCCAAATCGGGTGTCGTTGTCAAAATACAAAAAATATTTTGATATCGAATATTTTTTGTATTTTGACAACGACACCCGATTTGGGCGTCGAAACGTTAATAAAATCCCTTTTTTTTTCGTAAAATTGTGGCTTATAGTATTGTTAGTGGCGATGAATCTTGGATTTACTCCTACCAATCGGAAAATAAACGCCAATTCGCTATGTGGGTGTTTCACGATGAGGAAAAACCAACAAAAGTGATCCGTTCTCGAAGTGTGTCAAAGAAAATGGTCGCAACCTTTGTGTCAAAAATCTGATCATGTGGCAACAATTGCTTTAGAAGATCGAAGAACGATTACTTCTGATTGGTATATAACCGTTTGTTGACCAGAAGTTATCGCGAAACTCCGACAAAGCAACACACAACGGCGAATCATCCTACATCATGACAATATAAGTGCTCACACTGCCCAAAAGGCAATAGAGTTTTTGGAGCTTCAAAACATCGAATTGTTAAACAATCCATCGTATAGCCCCGACCTAAGTCCCAAAGACTTCTTCACGTTCCCAAAGATCAAGAATTCAATGCGTGGGCGGCGACTCCAGTCGCCAGAATAAGCCATCGATACCTTTAAAACAGCGATTTTACAGGTGTGAACTGAAGACTGGAATAACTGTTTTACCAATTGGTTTGAACGTATGCAAATGTGTATCGATCTTGGTGGGACATATTTAGAAAAGCAATAAAGTACTTTAAGTCTATATATTTTTTGTTTTTATGGGTATATGCAAAACTAAAAAGACAACACGTACCTATTGGCTCCCGACATCATTTAATATTGCAGTATTTGCATCTGGATTTTTTTTACATTATAAGCGTACCTAATACCTTTTAATACTCTATGTATTAGTACTAGGTACAGGCGGAAACATGAAAGAATACCCATCACGTCAGTCACATCAATCACATCAATCACATATTATTCAGTTTATTAATAATCTATCTCTCTCGTTTGTTATTTATGAAAAAAAAACAGCAAATACAAAATATGTGATTGATGTGATCGTTCATGGGTATTCTTTCATTTTTCCGACTGTAGTTACCTATTCAACTATTCGATTTTGACTGCGCGTCTACCAAAGGGCGCCAGGGAATCGACTGCACATGGGCGCTACATAGGCTAGAGCCGCCGCTGTCGACAAGGCACACTGAGCAAAAGCGCGTAATGCACGGCCATTCGATCAGTGGTCTCTATCTATATCTTTTTACCAAGCGATCCCGTGCATGTGACAGACAAAGATGGCTAGACCATTCAAAGTAAATTATTAACCAATGACGTCCCTGAGATTGGCCTTACCGACGTTACATCTCGATGCACAGAGTGGCCCCTACCTTACCTAGTCTATTCTTATTATGTCTATGGTATTTCACTTGCGATAGTGGCGCCATCGGCCGTTGAGGTTAAGTACTTTTCGGGTCGCCATGTATTTTCTTTACTGATTTATTTACATACACATAATTTAAACATCTATAAAAACACAAAAAAAGAAATATAGCAACAAAAACTTAAACCAAATGGGTGAATATAATTGACCTACGTTCTTTCTTAAATTCTTTAAAAGAGGAAATCAATATAAAGAAAATACCACGATTAGTATGTCAATAACATATCGAGGATACATCATTTATATTTTTTTATTAGTATTTTTATATTTATGTATAATTAATATTATTTATGAGACCCAAAAAGAGATGTGAAGACGAAGTAGACGAGGATGCCAAAAACCTCATAAAAACGTGTTCATGGAAAAAAAATCAGTAAATCGATATTATTGGAGAAGCTTGCTAAAGGAGGCCAATGCTCCGTTTGGGCCGTAGTGCCATTAGATGGATGGAATATTATTTATATTTTAGAATAATATAAGTACATGTAAAATCAGTGTTTGGTGATAATTTTGAGAGTTAACTGAATGTAAGGCTGATTTGTATTTTTAAAGACAAATCACATGATAAGATTTTTATAACAGATATTCTTAAGTTAAAGTTAACTTCATGTAATCGAATGAACTTTTTTCCAATAAAGTCGTCCTAGAAACACAACTTATAAATATTGGCAATATCATTTTAAAGTCGTCTACTTTAAAATGTATACTATGTATCTGAATTGTCAATACGAATGAGTCAGATAAAATTCAATTATTAGAAGAATTTGTTTACCAAGCAACATAAACAAAAGGACCCCGCAACACTCATTATGGAAAAGTGGTCCCGGTCAAATTTAACGAAAGTTTGGTCAATGATACTTCTCGATGTGTAGATTAAAAAAGTCCATCGGACCTGGGTCTGAATAACTACTATTCTCGAGCTACACAGCAATCTGAAGTTATTGGATTCGAGTTGTCTGTTTACGTTAAGTGCACTGATTCACGGTCAAGTGAACGAAAATATTTATTATTGGAAGAAGAAAGACTCATTTTATGCATGCATACTTGCGTATTGTATATGAATTCTTAGTCAAAAGTAGATGCATCGTATTTTAGTCTTCAGAAAGCCTCCGAAAACTCCTCAGAAAACTAAAGAAGTGCGATATGAAATGTGCTACTAGAGCGATATAAGAATTATCATGTTTTCATGAATGCTTCACAGTTATGCAATACCAGCGAAGCTGCAGTTCCGCTTTATCTTTAGAACCCTACTAAACAGTGGCAGAGCTAGGGGGAATGGGGTAATTCCACCCGTAACATCCTCAAGAATTAAAAAAAAATTTTTTTTCATTTAACGAGAATGAACGAGTTGGAGTCGTCAAAACACATTTATAACCAAAGACCTGATGGTGTGAGGAAAATACGTAGGCCCAGAGTACGATTTAAGGACCAGGTGGAAGACGAGTTACGGGTGTTAAGAGTACGAAATTGGAAAACCAAGTCGAAGGATAGGAAGGAATGGAACTGATTCTTGAACAGACCGAGGTCCACCAGGGGTTCTACAGCAAGTGATGATAAACTTTTTAATACAAAATATTGTACAATGGAAGGTGCTACACCTGAAGATGCTCAACAATTATTATAGAGGTTAATAATTCCCAATATTCTACAAGATAGAGTTGAAACTGATAAATCTGATTAGAAGAAATGGTCAATGGGAAAGGCTTCATAATCATGATTTGCCATAGAAAACTTTCCTGTTTTCGACTTAAAATTTCTAAAAGACCTTACGATTGAAATATATCGAATTAAACTGGCACCGTCTTACATACAAGATAAATTAATTAGAGACAATGACGAAGAGTTTCAAATTGATGAGAATATGGATGAGCAGGATTCATGAGAGTTTGAATATTTTCTAGGTTTCGGCAAGCTACAAAACACCAAATATTCATTTCCTACACGGTTGATGAAGATGAACCTGCACAAGAGCCGATTAGCGGGTACTACTATACCTGTCAATCTTGTGCAAGAACTGTGAGTACTTGTGCTCATATAACCAGTGTTTTATGGTTTTTAGGCT
This sequence comes from Diabrotica virgifera virgifera, assembly GCF_917563875.1. Lineage (NCBI taxonomy): Eukaryota > Metazoa > Arthropoda > Insecta > Coleoptera > Chrysomelidae > Diabrotica > Diabrotica virgifera. The sequence continues at coordinate 140,291,954 of NC_065443.1, forward strand.
TTACAAGACCCAATATTAAGTAACCTGATAGGTCGTTAGTGAACACGACATATGATGCATCTAACCGAAATCAGCAAAATCTTAACGTAAAGATAGTCAAAGATGACTTAACCCCGATTTTTCCATAGACAATTGTAATTATTATTTAGCGTTTACTAACTATCAGGTGCTTTGTTTTTTCTTACTGAGATCAAGTCAATGTTCTCTACTTCTCTTATATTTGATATGCGGGACAAGTTTCATGTCAGCTAATGTATTTTTTATGTTTCGACAACTTTTTCTTTATTTTTGGACCATGTTACGGGTGGGATTCTCCCATTCCCTTCCTAAATCCGCCACTGTTCAGTGGTGTTCTCAAGATAAGGCGCAACTGCAGCTTTGCTGGTATTGCATAACTGTCAAGCATTGATAAAAACATGATAATTCTTTTATCGCTCTAGTAGCACATTTTATATCGCACTTCTTCAGTTTTCTGAGAACTTTTCGGAGGTTTTCTGAAGACTAAAATACAATGCATCTATTTTTGACCACGAATTCATATACAAGACGCAAGTATGCATGAAGAAAATGAGTCTTTCTTCTTCCAATAATAAATATTTTCGTTCACTTGACCGTGAATCAGTGCATTAACGTAAACAGAGCACTCGAATCCAATAACTTCAGAGGGCTGTAGCTCGAGAATAGTAGATATTCAGACCCAGGTCCCATGGATTTTTTTAATCTACACATCGAGAAGTATCATTGACCAAACTTTCGTTAAATTTGACCGGGACCACTTTTCCATAAGGAGTGTTGCGGAGTCCTTTGGTTAATTTATTAATATTTTTTATTTCGATAACGATTTCCGAAGTGGAAGTCAAAACGTCAAAAAATTTAATTTCCATCTTAAATTGTGGCTTATTTCTCAAGTAAAATAGTAAATGGCACAAGATGCCACAAAGAAATAGCTTCAATAATAACAATACAATACAATAATAATATTAAATTCTTTATTCATCTTTTAGTTTTTCAGTGTTTCTATAGAGAAAATATTTTATCAAACTCAAAAATTTTAGCATCAACCATAAAATGACAATAATAACACTCGCTAAAAATAAATATATATCCAGAGATGATGTAACAAAATAAGACATATATCTAGAGGCTGGATCCAAAATATGAGTTCCATTATTCCTGATTACAAATTCCACCCAAAATACTGCCCGTTCAAGTGGAGTTTGCGGTTGATCCTTTATAATGTGTGACAGTTTCTTCGCATTCTGAAGATATCTAAAACAGTATAAAAATAATTTTACCTTAATATAATTAATGAATTAAAAATAGGTATTTTTGGTATCAGATACAAAACATTTTAAATTAATACAATTTAGGCTCTTACAATACAAATTATTGATACTGAAACTAAAACTTTTGATTATAATCTTTAGATTAAAATAAATTACTATTAGACAATGTGATATGCATATTCAAACTCTGTTTATTATGTTAACTTAGATTTGTGTCGTCATGTATGATGAGTTGATGAGGTTAGTATGTTCTTCGACTCTTCTTCTTTTTCCTCTTTGTAAACAATTTGCTTGTTTATTGGTGGATTGTTACGTCTTTGGAAGGGAAGCTTGTCACTCCATCTTTGTGTGGTCGTCCGATATTCTTCTGCCTATTGGTAATTTATCTCTTGCTATTTTGACCACAAGGATCTCTCCTTTTATGCTTATGTAGTTATTCCATTCTTTTTTCTGTTTAGTGTCCATTCCTTTATACAATGTACGTTACATTTTATTCTAATGTCTTCACTCGTCTTTCGATCTCTCGACGTACCTATTTCCTGTAATTCTTCTCAGTACTCTCATCTCCAGTGCCGGATTAAGAATCCTGAGGCCCCTAGGCAACCCAAGCTATGAGGCCCCTTAAGAAACCTAGGTTTCTCCGTTTTTAATAATTTTTATTTTTGAAAATGTCCGTTCTCCTGTTGCGAAATAACCTAAAATGACTGTGAAGCAGGAATAAATTGTTTTCCCTGCAAGTTTGAAGCTGGGCTATAAAATATTTGAACTGTTCTAGTTCATTTTCAAGTTCAGATTCAATATCATTAGGATAGTTTTTATGTAGTTTTGAAGCACACTCCTTTATTTGAGTATCACTCAATTTTGGAAAAACAGAAAAGACCAAATACTGAGTTCATTGACCCATACACTGTCAACCGACGACTCAGCTCAGTAATTAGAGTATAGTAGAGAATATTCAGAGTATTGTAGATCGCAGGCCCTCTGCTCGTAATAAGCAAAATTATCTTTTTGGAATTTTAAGAACTCCAAAAGTCAATTTAGAAGCTTAACTGCAGTTTGAAGTTCAATCTCTTCTCTCTGCAATGATTTACTGACAACGTTGATGCGTTCTAAAATTGTTACCCAAAACTCATTCATTATGAACGTTTCTTCTTTTTTTGGCATTTCTTTCAACAAATACTTAGCCTCATGAACTGTTTCAGCTTGCTGATTAGTGTCTTCAGCAAGAGTATGAAGAGCAGATTTGAAAGCGTTTTAACATTTAGGCAAAGGTCTTATGGCATGTGCTGCTTGTTCTTATAAGGACTAGATCGTGGCGAATGAGATCGCTTAAGCATTTGATCATAACTTCCCAACGGTGGGTAGAGGACGAAAAAAAGTTGTACACAGACTGAACAAACCTAAAATACGATATTCTATTTGAGGGAAAATACGTCAGCCAATCTCTTTTAATTTTTGTTCTACTGATTTGTTTTCGAAAAATCATAGATTGTATAAAAATCTTGTAATTCCTTCAAAATTTCTTTTTGTCGCTGAAACACTTCCATCAAGGTTTTTACATTCTGAAGACTTTTCCCAATCCAAAATGTCCATACTTCTTTAGTTAGTGTATTCCGTAATCCTATGCCGTTTTCCGAATTTAGGACCCAATTTATCTGTAACTTCAATTTTTAACGTAGTTTCGGTTTCTGGTTCTTTAACTTCTTGAACTGGAATATAACTGTCGTTACATCTTTTTTCAACTTCTTCAGTTAGGGAAGCTATGTTTACCTCAGTTATTTCTATTCCATCACGTGCATTTTCATTGGTTGCTGCTTCACTATCTATGGATTTCCGTGTGAAACTGAGTTTAAATAAGTTTTGTTTCTGTTTTGGATTTTGTTTAAGGATCTTTTCTTTCTCCTGATTTTTCTTGCGATTTTTATCTCACTTTCGATTCTTGTTTCCATCTGTAGTACTGGTCCTTCTACCAAAGGGCATTCATTAGCGATGTATTCCCACAGCATATACTTTCTATGTGAACAAAAGTATGCATTATAATGTAGCTTTATACGTCCACCATAACTTTTATGGTATTGCGCGATATTTCAACATTTTTTCGTTTTGGACCCCTCGAGGCCCCCTTTGGGGCGGAGGCTCCTAGGCAACTGCCTATTTTGCCTAATGGTTAATCCGGCACTGCTCATCTCTGCCGTTTCCAGTAGTCTACGTGTTGTGACTTTGTCGGGTCTTGTTTCTGATGCATATGTCATTATTGATCTTACATTTGCTTTATAATTTCTAAACTTCATTTGAGTGTTAATATGTCGGTTTCGCCATATAGTGTTATTAAGACATCCTGCCAGTCTATTTGCTTTTTGTACTTGATTTATCAGTTCATTTTCCAGGTCTCCAGCTTGGCGATGTAATAGGGAACTTGCACATTTTTTTTATTACATAATAATGTTCAGTTTTAATTTCGAAAATTTCATGCTTCAAAAACTCATAATAACTTAGAAGTACAAATTTAAGATCTTCTGTGATTTAATAGTTCAAACGACCCGTGACGTCACATAGTTGTACTTTATTTATGTTTATATTTATGGTTATATTTAGGTATATTCTTCTTTTTCTCTAGTTTATTGGCCTCCACCTACTTGGGTATTTGGCCAGTTCATCGTCGCGGAATAAGGGAAAAATATTTATATTCTAATGAAATTTATCGTATGTCATTGTAATAATATATGTTTGTCATGTTTGTTAAGATTGGAATTTGATACAGTTTTTGAAGGAAATGAAAGAAGGTTTACTATGAAAAATAAAAGAAAACACTATAAGTGGTTGTTTAGTGCCATTTTGTAAAAGTACAAGTTTTCTATGTATTTAAAATAGTTAAAACGATCATAAACACTTGTGACTTCACATAGCTGTATTTTCTACTACGTTTATAATGTCTAATGTAAAATTATATATGTACAATTTTGTTTACTTTGTTGGTGCAGAATGTAAACATACAACTATAGGACGTCACGACGCGTTTTGGGCTAGCCAAAAGCGGATCCAGAGAGAGGGCCATGGGGACCATGGCCCCCTCCGAGAATTAAAAAAATATATAAATTTAAATATTTGCAGTTCAAATGATTTTAGTTTCAAACACATACATATATGTACAAAACAAAGGATAAATATATCTTCTGGACTAGAATTGAACAAAAGCAGTAACGGAAGCTTCAAGAATAACATATAGGATGTTTTGTAAATCAAAATGTTGATAATCTTACAAAGTGCAAATTGTTAGAATGACCTTGGCAGCAATCAAAATGATATCAATTTCTATATTCTGTACACAAAAAAGAATAAAGAAGAAAAAATGTGGTCACCATAAAGGAATGACAACCCAAAGCCTTGTCACGAAACCTTCATCTTTCGCCAAACTCATAGGCACAGACGAAGTGCCCATACAAACCCATGAAAAAACATCATACCACAAGGATTCAGGTTGGGCTGGATTTTGTACAAAGTTATCGCAACCTGCAAAATTAATTCATTAACCAGATATACTCTCAGAGGTCTAAACAGATAAAAGAAAATAGGAGAAAGACTACGACCAATATTAGAGTCTATAGTGTTCTTAGGTCGACAAAATATTCCTCTAAGAGGCCATCGTGATGATGTCCTTCTGCTTCTGGACGAAAATGCTGGACCTATCAATGAGGGAAATTTCAGGGAATTGTTAAGGAATAAAATCACATCAGGAGATACACCTATCCACAGCATCTTTCCGAGCAACCTACACATATTGTGGTGAAGAAATAATTGAACAAATAATGAATCAGGTTCAAAGTTCAAATTGTTACTCTGTTATATTTGACAAAACGACCGATGTATCCCACCTTGAACATATTTCTCTAAAATAAATTAACTAATAACGGAAGAATCCCGAGTCCTCCAACAGGAGATGAAAGATGCAGCACAGCCAAGTTTTAAGGAATTTATGTCAGATCAAGCGGAGAGAAAGAGTGCTAGATTCGGCGTGACCACAGAAGTTCAGCAAGATCTGTTTAGTGTTCCAGAAAACGTTTCTCTAGCCCACTGTGTTGCCCAAGACCTCGAGATGACTAAAGGAATCTCGTCCGTATTCAATAGAAAGTTCGGCCGCCTGGACGAGTTAAGAAATCAGCAGCCTAAAATTGGAAGAGTACTGCGATCGGAAGATGGTCTTCGATCTTTGCTGTATATAGTGACCAGGAAGTCTTATACGGACACGCCAAGCTACGAGAACATATGGCGTGCTCTAACTAATTTGAAGAAAATCGTGTGTAATTATGACATCAAAAATTTGGCTTTACCAAAAATAGGCCTTGAGTAGAAAATCTGGATAGGAAGATTGTGAGAAGCATGCTTGAAGTGGTCTTCAGAGAAACTGGCGTACGAGTTACTGTGTGTTGTATGAACCCGAAGACGTCGTACCCTTCAAAGACAGTAGACTGTTATTTCTTCTTGAAGGGTGTATACAGAGCTGGAGAGTCGTGTAGATTCCGCCATCCTGGGCCTTCATCTAGAGTTGCTAATCGGGACGCTCAGATCTTAAGAGGGGAGCAGTGTAACGAAAGAGAACTCTTGACCGACCCCCCGTATAACAGTACACAAAGAATGACGTAATCGAATGTTCCGTGGCGGGGGGAGGGGTAAAGAGCGGTGTTCGAGAACGTACCTCAGGTAGGCGGGCCGAGGCGATAGCTAGAGATGAGTGTGGATTGTTCCAGAATAACGGCTGGGCTATAAATAGGAATATATTTTGTAAATAGAGTTTAGTTTTTAGCTAGCGTTTGTAAAAGAAAACTTGTATAAATACTCGTAAATAATTAATAATGTCTTATATAAATACGAAATCACTCGTTTTATTACAATATTGATGCCATAAATTTGTATTTTACATCTGATTCCTTCTTTGCTGATTACTATTATTTTAGTTTTCTGAGTTGAGATTGAGACACTTTTGATGATTTTGTCCAAGCATAGGGCTCAATAAGTCCCGTCCTATTCCACTGCCTACCCAATATATCTACCCAATAAAACTTCGCCTGTAGTTTTTTTCGGCGGATCCAGTAGCTCGGCAGAACGGGTTGTCGGTGTCAATACCTGGTATGCATCCAGTTTAGCATCCTACTGCTAGACTTTAAACTAATACAACTCATAGAAACGCGATTACGCTTCAAAAAAGCTTCTTCTTCTCGAAAGACTAAATAGAAGAATTATACATCATTCGAGAAAGTTATATTTATCGACCATGTAAATTAGCAATATTGCTAATGATGTTCAGACTGCGGCCTATTTTCATTATTAATTTTTTGTTCAGTACAAGACAATAAGACTTCCGATCGCGTCCAGCTTATTCATTATTTGGACCAATTCCTCTGATTAACGGAGGATTAGGGTATTGTCCGCAAGTACTGTGGCCTCAATGAGAGCCGACAGTATGGTTCTTATGGGTAGTTTTAGGATAAGGATATCCTCTGGTTCAAAACTCAGTTGACCAGTGAATTCCTGCCTTACACCACTTAGCACATTGCAATGGCATAGTATGTGTATGGCAGTTTCGTCTTCCATTTCGTATTTTCTGCACTATGGTTGATTTATCTTACCCAGTTGGTAAGGCAAATACCCCTGTGGTGCACTACAATAGGTGGTTTCTTAAAAGGCAATGTCCAGTCACCATTTCAGTGACCATTTTGATTTCTCGTTTATTGAGGTTCCCGTATGGGTCGAGAATTTTTTTATCGATATTTTTGATTATTCTTTTAGTCTGAATTTTCCCTTGAGTGGCTCTCCATTTCTTTTGATGATTCCTTATATTTAATTTCTGAACCTTGTTTTCATAGCCTCCTTAGTGATGTAACAGAAAGGTTCTGGGCCTTCAAAGGTTTCTTTCGGGCCTTATGTTGCCAACATATTTGATCCTTCATTACCAATTCATTACCCATTGACCCTGCACTTATATTAAATAAACTTAATTTTCTCGTGCCAGGTTGTTAAGGAGATCTGTAGCGGGACTCTGTAACTTTTATAGCGAAAGCGTAAGCGTGATTTCCGAACGCTGTAATCAAGTTATACTCTGTAAACTGCTGTCGGATGACGTCGGCAACACCGAATGGAGTTCGGAAGTACAGCGAAACGTGATTATTTGTGGTTTCGTTTCACCACGTTTAGCGCTTAGAGTGACGTTTAGAAGAAGAATTTGACAATTTTACTTGGTTTTGAGGTTGTTTTTTACTGCGTTTCGTTTTTTTGGCCGTTGTTGTTTATAAATACATAGTGTACTCGAGTTTTCAGTTTTCACAAATACATTTTTTTAACATGGAAATATATATAATGTTATTAATCAACGGTTGCAATTCATTAAAAAGGTAATGGAATAAACCTTTATTTAATCTAAACAACTCTATGAATCGTAAATCCGGCAAACCAAAATAATCACTTCTATCCCTTAAAAATCTACCTTCTTCACGAATCAGCCGTAACTGATCCCTACGTTCTTGTTCGGCGAAAATTATTAAATTTATAGGCAACATTTTATTTAATTTCATCAATAAACACTTGTTTTTGTTTACCTTATGCTTTTTTGGAATTATAGGTTAGTTAAATCTGTCAAATGTGTAGAATCACATCACATTTCCACAGGCCGGAGTTTATCTATGGCATAGAACAAGACAATTATTACAGAACTCTAAAATCTTGAAACGACGTGCTGTGTTGCCGTTAATTTTTACCCAATCTTTCGTTTCAATTCGGTCCAGTTCGTAGAGTATTGCGATAGTATAGCGAAGCGAAGTCACACAATACAGAGTACGATTCGAACTGAACCGTTGCTTTGCTACGCTTCGCTACGACTTGCTTACGCTTTCGCTATAAAAGTTATAGAGTCCCACTGCTGTACGTACAGTGCTTTGTGACGCTGCAGGCTGCTCACGATCTGGCCTATTTATTATAATTTTAATGTAAAGAAGGCCCTTCTTTTATTATGATTTATGATGTTCGATTGTTCTAGACTTCTAAGTTAAATTCTATTAAAGTCGTAAATATTATTTAACCTTTTTCGAGATGTTGTTGTTTATTTCTAGAACATTGTAATAATGTATAAGTTGGGGTTTTTGGAATTAGTAGAGCAGTTGTGAATTTGAAAACGTCGGTGTACTTTGATATGTAACGGGCGCGGTATATTTTTTTAATTTGTAATTAGATAAATTATTAGATTTATTGTAATAAATAAATTAGATATCGTAATTAGATATTGTAAAATAAAGGATATAAATTCTGTGTTTTTCATTTGTTCAGAAGTAATTTATTAAAAATAAATAAAGTCAACTAAAACTAAACATTAGTGCCTAAAAGATCATAGAAAAGTCAGTTTTGTAACATTGGTGTCAGAAGTGGGATAAACCAAATTCGAGAAACACCTGACCTCACGTTTGAGGAGTTCATGGGGCCTATGGAGGTACCGGTAAAGCGAGACATGGTGTTACTAATGAAGAAAAGCGAGATCTACTCGTACTTCCCGATGACTATTCACTGGCCCATACCATCCCGGCCAGTATCAGAGACGCATGAGGGATGGCATCCGCCTTTCGAAGGAAGTTTGGTTGAGTTGCAGAACTTCAATTCTAACTGCCGGCTCCTGGCAAAGCATTGAAACTCCAAGATGCATCACGTTACCTATTCTATCTGGTAACAAAAGACACTGTCCTTGACCAACCTACCTACCAAGATGTATGGGATGCATGAATTCAATTGAGAGAGCACGTGTTGGAGTCCGACGTGCAAAAGTTAGTCATGCCAAAGTTAGAATGCCGCCAACTAGACTGGAGAGTTGTCCGCAACATGGTGAAAGAAATCTTTAAAGACACCGAGGTCCAAGTTTTAGTCTGCTGCAATCCGCATAGTTACTGGTGCGGAGCGAAGACCGTCCCTCGCCACTTTTATACAACTGGGAATTGTAAAAGAGGGTCCAGTTGCAGATACCAGTTGCAGATGATGTTCGATTGTTCTAGACTTCTGAAGTAAATTCTTTTAAACTAGTAAATATTATTTAACCTTTTTCGAGATGTTGTTGTTTATTTGTAGAACATTGTAATAATGTATAAATAGAGGTTTTTTGAATTAGTAGAGCAGTCGTGAATTTGAAAACGTCTATGTACTTTGATATGTGACGGGTGTGGTATATTTTTTGAATTTGTAATTAGATAAATTATTAGATTTAGTGTAATAAATTAATTAGATATCGTAGTTTGTAAAATAAAGGATATAAATTCAGTGTTTTTCATTTGTTTAGAAGTAAGTTATTAAAAATAAATAAAGTCAACTAAAACTAAACATTAGTGCCTAAAAGATCATAGAAAAGTCAGTTTTGTAACAGCTTCTTAGTCCACCTATTTAATATTGATGGAATTTAAAAAGGAAGTAGTCTTATTCTTGTAACGTACCTAGGTTTGACAAAAATTTTATTTATTCTGATTTTTTTTTTAATAATAAAGCTTTAGATATTTTAAAATGAAAACAAAATTAATAATGTCGTGAGAAGAATAAACGTCAATCATTCAATTTCAATATTCTTTCAGTATTCTTTATTTTAAAATAAAAACGGATATTTCCCTGGGTTGGCTGTATACCATATAGTTAAATAAACTCTAATATCGAATTAAAACAACTTCTAAGTAGTAGGTATAATTTAATAAAATGCTATAAAACCCCAATGGATTGCATAAAATATGTTCAGAATGGACGTTTTAGGGCCTTACAACGATTACAACCCGTTTCTGACCTTACAACCCGAAATTACAACCATTGATTGGTTCTGGAACTAGTTAGCAAGTATACGAGTTCACTGATGATGAACTGATAGGTCCGAAAACGTTAGTTCTGAACATATTCTATGCAATTCATTGGGATTTTTTAGAATTTTATTAAATTGTACCTACTACTTAAAAGTTGTTTTACTTCGATGTTAGAGTTTACTTTATTTTAAACTTTTTTATTTCTTACTTAGGATTGTGAAGGATTTCGTTAATTTTATCCAATAAAGTATTTGCAGTCATTGTCACAAAATCGACTCGAACACCAATTCCCTTCTTTTCTATTATGTTAACATTTATATATTGGTCAGCAAAAAATGGTATTCCTACTACTGGGACGCCATGATACGATGCTTCTGCTGTACTCAAAGCTCCACCGTGACTAATAAATAACTTTAAATTGGGATGCGCTAAAATAAACATATTTTAAATTTATTAATATATAATCCAGGGTATATATAATCAAGGTACGAAGAACATATCGGCATGTCTAGTACCTACCAAGGAAGAAAAAACAAAAACAAAATATGTTAAAGATGGAATGCAACCATAGATACGTATTTCTGATTCATTAGTCGTCATCAGTATGGTATAACCAAGTTAGAATAGGTGTATGTTAACTTGGGAAAGGATCATTACAGGAGCAATGCAACCAATTTGTGGCAATAATGTTCGAAGATCCTGAGGATTCCAGAGCAACAACTAACACATCCACCGAGGAAGCTACAGCTGCCTGAGGAAAATAAACGTTTCAAACAATCAAACAAACAACAAGGAAAATAAGGATAACTAAATGTCTTCGACGTTAAACTTAGTTTTGGAGCTCTATCTTCTTCTAAAAGTGCCTCTTCCGGAGATGTTCGCGACCACATTGACCCATCTTATTCTACTTACGGCAGCTCGAAATAGATCAGTTGACGTTAGACCAGTCCAATTTCTAAGATTGGCCAGCCAGGATATACGCCTACGTCCAGGGCCTCTCCCGCCCTCAATCTTGCCTTGTAGAATCAACTGTAGCAGTCGGTATTTTTCATTACGCATAATGTGGCCGAAGTAAGCCAATTTTCTGTTGTTTGCGGTGTTAATTATTTCTTTGTCTTTTCTTAGCCTCTGGAGAATAGTTATATTAGTTGTGTGGTGTATATATGAGATCCTCAACATACGTCGGTAGCACCACATTTTAAACGCCTCTAACCGTTTTATGGCATCTTCTGTCAGGCTCCAGTTTTCAACTCCGTAGAGGAGGACACTAAAGACGTAACATCTAAGAATTCTTATGCGTATGTTGATACTTAAAGAAAGTTGCACAGAATTTTCCTAAGACTGTTAAAGGAGCTTCTGGCTTTTTCAATACGAGTTTTTATTTCATAGCTATGATCCCAAGTATCTCTAATGTTACAGCCGAGATAGCATATTTTCTGTACTCTCTCTAGGGGTGTATTGTTTACGGTAATTTGGGCGTTTATGTTGGTGTTTTTACTAATGATCATTATTTTTGTCTTCTTACAGTTTAGTTTTAGGCCGTATTTGTTACATGCTTCTACAACATTATCCATGATCCTTTGGAGCCCCTGCGCACTATCTGCCAGCAATACTGTATCGTCTGCATAATAATATTATTTATAAGTTGTTCATTTACTGCAATACCATCTTCTGATTCGTCCAAGGCCTCTCTAAAGATTTTTTCAGAGTATATGTTAAACAATGCTGGTGACAGTATGCAACTTTGTCGAACTCCTTTTTCGACCTTGAAGATTTCAGACAGTTCATTTTCGAATCGAACTGTTGCTTTTTTTGGAGATATAAGTTTGAGACGAGTCTTATATCGTTACCATCAGGTCCTTATGTTTTTAGGATATCGATTAGTTTTCCATGTGGGAGTTTATCAAATGCCTTCTCGAAATCTATGAAACATGCATATACATCGCAGTTGACATCCCTGGCTCTCTGTATTAGAACTTGCAAGCTGAAAAGTGCTTCCCTCGTTCCGAGTCCTGCTCTGAATCCAAATTGAACTTCACTCAGCTGTTCTTCTAATTTGGTGTATATGCGCGAGTGAATGATAGTAAGGAGTACTTTAAGTACATGGCTCATCAAACTAATGAATCTATGTTCTTCACATTTTTTAGCGTTGGCTTTTTTGGGAAGTGGAATGAATATTGATAGTAGCCAGTCTTTTGGTAAGTAATCAGTCTCGTATATGTTGTTGAATAACTTCGTAACAGCTGTAATTTGGTGTGCCTCTAATAGCTTTAAAATTTCACCATGCACCTCATCAGGTCCTGGTGATTTCCCATCTTTAATCCGCTTAATGGTCATAGTTACTTCTTCGTTTGTTATTTCTGGGCCGTAGGGATTGTCTATTTCATACGGATTCGTGCAGCATCTTCGAATAATTCTTGCATATATCCCTTTTTATCCCATAAAAATCTTTTTTTTGTTTCTGTATAAGAAATAGTCTGTAATTCATTTGATAAGAGTGAGACAATAAG